>NC_048303.1:92257740-92351095 GCF_013100865.1 Trachemys scripta elegans | reverse complement strand
TGACACTTAGGCCCTTTGCCAAGTAGTATTTCTGGGAATTACATCACATTACAGAAGGTCTGCAGAGACCCGGTTATTTTGGACGTTTCAATTGCATAGATCAGCATCCTAGAGATGAGGGGAACTGATATTAAATAATTGTTTCTCAAATATATTGATGTAGTAATGATAAAGTAAAATTAACTAACCTCATTCAAAAGACTTCAAGGTTACACTCTGATCTTCTTCCCAGACATTAGCTGCTGTACCATACAGCATACCATACTGGGAGCTCCTAGACACCTTACAGAAGAAGTGAGTCACTTAGATTCCATGTTACGGATCTCAGGCTAGTTACAAACACACAATTTTGCCTTTTGGGTTATGCAATTCTCCATTTTGTTGTTGTTGTTGTTGTTTTGATAAGCTATTCAGTTGACTGATGTTACTTGTAAGCTGTCTTTAGATCAGAAATTAAAAAAGCATGTGCAAGCTTTTTCAATAGTATTGCTAGAACTTTTATAATCAGTTGATTGTACATTAGAGCTGTATAGAGGACAGAAATACCATTTCATGAAGGATTTTGAGATTTCAACATTTGTCTCCATTCCATTTAGAAACAAAACTCATGAACATCAAAATCTTGTTTTGGGTGGATCAAAACATCTAATTTTGAACAAAAACATTGTTTCAATTATGACTATTATATAATATAATATAAAATTAAAAATGAAAATTTTCATTATGAAAATTTATCTGACATTTTGGCATTATTGGAATTTTTTCCCTGTTTTTTCAAAATGAAATTGATTTTGCAAATCCTTTTGACTTTGATGGAACTGCATTCTTCAATGGAAAATGGGTCTATTGAATTTTTTCCAACCAGCTCTTCAGTACATTCAAAAGTTCAAAGATAGCAGTTAGCCACCAAATGCATTCACAATTGTGTGCCTAATTTGCACATGCAATTATCACAATTACATAGACAAATCAGGCATTTACATGCACAGATGACCACCTAGATGTATATGTGGTAGCAGAAGTGTAATGTAAATGAGATGTGCAACTTAATGAGCATTTTGTGCACCTAACTCGTTTATAAATCAGGCACAATGGATTTTTTTTCCTTCCAGATTGAGTTTACAAAACTGTATGGGCACCTGCAAGTATAAATAATTAAAATAAAGTTGTCAATTACAATTAAAGGAGCCTTGCAGTGCAGATATTTTGTCATGTACTTGAATATATGGAGTATGCTGATGGGCACATTCACACAATTGTCTCTAAAGCCAGATATTACTTCCTCTGTTTTTAACACGAGTCCATGAATACAAGGTAAACCAGGAAGCTGTAGAATTTGTAATCTACATCAGCAGTCCCTTGTTAGACAACTGTAACACACTAGCTCATTGTCATTACACGTTCTCACTGAAAGCATGCTACTACTGAGATAAATATACTTAGCTGATTTTGAGATTTTGCCATTTATACTCTTAAACTGCTTCAGGGAGTCTAAGGTGGTTTGTTCCTCAACAGAGAAGATGAGTCTTGCCTCTTGTCATTTAAACATATAAATAAACATTGCCTTAGCCATTGCATTTTACAAAAAATGACCGTAGTCCAATTTATGGCATTGGTGGCTAGGCAATCAATTGTTAATGTTCTGCTCTTCACCTTGCTGCCTGATCACATTTAAGGCCTATGGCAAAAAGATTTATGGTGATGATACTTTATCAGAATACAGTTTACAGTCCACCAGTAAGAGTCTATAGAAAATTCTATATACTTTGAGGTTATTTTTCAAGCCAAGACTACATAGAAGTTTATAAATCCTATATATTGCTCTTCCTACCTCTATTCAGCATAGAGAGCCTGATGTAATCTGATGTAATTTGGTATAGCTCTATTGATTTTTGTGGAGTTATGCCAATTTACATCAGCTGAGAATATGCCCTTTGTGTATATATACACAGAGTGAAGGATCTTGAGCTAACAGCAGCTCTGTTTGATGCTTATCTGATTGAGCAGATCATTTTGGACTCCATCCTTTTCTCAGCATGGTCTTTCCTTCTCTGTGTTTTCTTCTTGAGGGAGGCTTGGTGTCTTGCTACTCTCTTCTAGTGACTCTCTTAAAAACACAGGGCTAAATTCACATAAGGTCTTTGTTACATTTTAGCAATTTACTACGTGGTGGAGGCCCTTGGCATGAGAGAGTCCATATTAGAAAGTTAGAGCATCACTGTTTCCCCTTTGCTGAAGCTCTGAAAGGGTCCATCACTGCCCACAGAGTGGGTGGTGGTGATGGAGGATGGGCGTTGCACACAGATGCATTGATTCAGTGAATCCCCTCAGTATCCCTCACTAACAGAGCTCCTATTTAGCTCTGTGGTTGAGCTCACCAATCAGAAACCGACAATGAGGGTAGCCTCAATAATACCACCTAACATCCCTAAAAGAGAAACCTTCTGCTCTGAGAAGAAAGACCAGTCCCCAGCCTGCTATACCCAGTTGAATGACACTTCAATTGTTTTTCCTTTTGTACAAGAACCAGAATCTAGCCTTTGCTGCTTCTCTGGCAGAGAGCCAGCTGGACGTGCCTGATCTTTCTGGATTCTGTAGCTCCAGGCGACTAATAGAAACCTGAGGAAATAAACAGCTCCCACTGGGATGGTTAGAGTGATTCAGGATACTTTTGGGAGCTCCTTGTTAAGATTCTTTCCAAAAATTTGAAGGGAAAGGCAGTGGGATTTCTGTTCCTCTGAGGGAATCTGTCCTCTGACAGGATACTTGTAAATCACTCGTGCCAGAGATTCCAACCATGAGACTCCTGATGGGGAGGGGAGAGAGAAATTCTGAACAACAAATATTTGCCTTAGAAATGGGCCAGAATGAACTAAGGATATGTCTGCACAACAGCTGGGAGAGAGTTTCCCATCCCAGATAGACATATGCAAGCTCTGCTCCAGCTAGCATGCTAAAAATATTGGTGTGGCCAAAACAGCATGGGCTGCAGATCGGACTAGTCACCCAAGTATTATACTCAGGGGTGTATGTAAAGGAGTGAGTACCCATTGTTTTGGATAGTGGATGAGGTGAAGCTATTGGAGAGAAAGAGAGAGAGAGAGTCCAAAAGGTCAACTCCATTTTGATCTGACTCTCTGCATCCTTAGGTAGTGTGGTGGCTGTTAGTCTTCAACATAGATGGTGGGAGCTTAGGAAGAATAGATGAGGTAGACCAGGGATGGTTAGCAGTCTTCTATAGAATCCTAGAAATATAAGACTGGAAGGGAACCTCAATAGGTCGTCTAGTCCAGTCCCCTGCACTGAGGAAGGGTTAAGTATTATCTAGACCATCCCTGACAAGTGTTTGTTTAACCTGTTTTTAAAGACTTCCAATGGCAGAGATTTCACAGCCCCCCTAAGTAATTTTTTCCAGTGTTTAACTACCTTTATAATTAGGAAATTTCTCCTAATGTCTAATCTAAATCTTTCTCGCTGCAATTTAAACCCTCCTGCTCTCAGTAGTTTAGGAGAAAAATTGACCAACTTCTTCCTTATAATAGCCTTTTACATACTTGAAGACTGTTATCATGTATTCCCTCAATCTTCTCTTCTCCAGACAAAACAAATCCAATTTATTCAATCCTTCCTTGTAGATCATGTTTTCGAGACATTTCATAATTTTTGTTTCTGTCCTCTGGACTTTCTCCAATTTGTCTACATTTTCCCCAAAATGTGGTGCCCTGAAGTAGACAAAGTACCTCAGTTGAGCCCTTATCAGTGCTGATTAGAGTGGCAGAAATAAGTTTTGTGTCTTTCTTACAACATTGCTGCTGCTATGTCCTAGAATATTTACTTTTTTTTTTCCCAACAGTATTACGTTGTTGGGCCATATTTAGTTTGTGATCCATATAACCCAGATACTTTTTTGTGGTACTCATTCCTAGGCAGTCATTTCCCATTTTGTATTTGTGCAGTTGATTATTTCTTCACTAACATAGTAGTTTGCATTTATCCTTATTAAATTTCATCTTATTTATTTCAGCCCATTTCTCCAGTTTGGGAAGATCGTTTTAAATTCTGATTCTGTCCTCCAAAGCGGTTGCAACCCCTCGCAGCTTGGTCTGGGCAAATTTTATAAGTGTATTCTCTATGCCATTATCCAAATCTTTATAAAAACATTGAATAGAACCAGATCCAGGACAGATTTCTGTGAGACCCCACTTGATATACCCTTCCAGCTTGATTGTGAATCATTGATAACTATTCTGAGTGTGATTTTTCCAACCAATGAAAAGATGGGAGTTGATATTCACCCCTTCTTTTAAACTGTTGGGAATGGGCTACATCCACCATGATTGAATTGGCCTCGTTAGCACTGACTTGGTAAGGCAACTCCCATGTTTTAATGTGCTGAATATTTATACCTGCCTACTGTATTTTTCACTCCATGCATCTGATGAAGTGGGTTATAGGCTTTCATGGACTATGCCCAAATAAATTTGTTAGTCTCTAAGGTGCCACAAGGACTCCTCATTATTTTTTCTGTTACAGACTAACACGGCTACCCCTCTGAAACCTATCACATCTACTGCTCACTCCACCTTCCCCATCCACAAGGCTTGTTATCCTGTGAAAGAAGGATATTAGATTGGTTTGACATGATTTGTTCTTGACAAATGATTATTTTCTCAACAGATGTCTGGGTAGTTGAAGTCCCACATCATTAGAGTCTTGTGGTTTTTGGACGATTTTGTTAGTTGCTTTTTAAAAAAAGCTTCATCTACTTTTTCTTCCTGTATTGTGATATATAGTAGACCCCTTGGTTTTTACTTTTTATCTTTATCCAGAGACTTTCAACAAGTCTGCCTCCCTCTTCTATCTCGACCGCAGTGCAAGTGTGTACATCTTTGATATACAAGGCAACACCTCCTGTCTGCCCTTCCTGATCAAGTTGTTCCCTTCTATACCTGTATTCCACTCGTGGATTATCCCTCAGATTTCTATGATGCAATTATGTCCTCATTATTATTCGTTAGTATTTCTAGTTCTTCCTATTTATTCCCCATACTTCTTGTATTAATATACAGACCTCTAAGATGTTCATTAAGTTTCCCCTCTATATTCCCTCTTATCTCTCCTGTGTTCCTACTATGATTGCCCATGTTCATCCTCAGATTCTGACCTATCACCTAGGTCTCCATGTTTTGGACTTACCTGTGAGTTTTTGTCTCCTGCTCCCATTGAACCTAGCTTAAAACCCACTGACGGGTTGGATCACAGAAACCCCCTTGGGAGCTGCCACCTGGTGTGCCAAGACTACTTCTATCCCTGTTTTCCCTGCCAGCTCAGGACTCCAGACCCTGTCTTGCTGAGCCAAACACTCCCGTCTGCTCCATCACAGACCCAGGGTCCAAATTACTTGCCCCAAAGTTGCAGGTTTACCTGAAAACAGCTCTCAGAAGTGTGCTTGTCTTTAGCACTCAGATGCCCAACTCCCAATGGGGTCTAAACCCAAATAAATCCGTTTTACCCTGTATAAAGCTTATTTAGGGTAAATTCATAAATTGTTCGCCCTCTATAACACTGATAGAGAGAGATGCACAGTTGTTTGCTCCCCAAGGTCTTAATACATACTCTGAGTTAATTAATAGGTAAAAAGTGATTTTATTAAATACAGAAAGTAGGATTTAAGTGGTTCCAAATAGTAACAGACAGAACAAAGTAAGTTACCAAGCAAAATAAAATGTGCAAATCTGTCTAATCAAACTAAATACAGATAATCTCACCCTTAGAGATGCTTCAGTACGTTTTTTTTCCTCAGGCTGGACACCTTCCAGGCCTGGGTACAATTCTTTCCCCTGGTACAGCTCTTGTTGCAGCTCAGGCGGTAGCTAGGGGATTCTTCATGATGGCTTCTCCCCACCTTGTTCTCTTCCACCCCTTTATATATCTTTTGCATAAGGCGGGAACCCTTTGTCCCTCTGGGTTTCCCCCCCACACACACTGGAAAAGCACCAGGTTAAAGATGGATTCCAGTTCAGGTGACATGATCACATGTCACTGGAAGACCTCATTACCCACTTGCCAGCACACGCATATACAGGAAGACTCGCAGGTAAAACACAGCCATCTGCAGACAATCGTCCTTGTTAATGGGAGTCATCAAGATTCCAACCCACCATTAATGGCCCACACTTTGCGTAATTACAATAGGCCCTCAGAGTTATAATTTATATTTCTAGTTTTAGATACTAGAGTGGTACATTTATACAAATAGGATGATCACACTCAGTAGATTATAAGCTTTGTAATGCTACCTTACAAGAGACCTTTTGCATGAAGCATATTCCAGTTACGTTATATTCACTTATGTTTTTATAAAACCATATAGACTGCACAACGTCACACCCACCTCACAAGGTTAGCCAGTCTGTATCAAAAGATAGTCTTCCCCTTCCTTGATAGGTGGACCGCATCTCTGCTCAGGAGTCCTTCTTGGAACAGCATTCCATTGATAGATGCCAAAGCTGTCCTGATGACACCATCACCTCAGCCATGCATTCTCCTCCAGGATGTCTGCCTCTGTCCAGGCCCCTACCCTTGACTGGAAGGATTGATGAGAACACCACCTGTGCCCCCAACTCCATCACTCTCACTCTAAGAGTGCTATAGATACTCCTGATCTGGTCAGGGTCATCCCTCGCAGTATCATTATTAATACATCAATATACATTTTCCACTCAGAAATGACCTACTCAATTCCCCTCTACTTATAGAGGTCTGAATTAGAGGAGGATGGTTCTGTAACAGCAATATCTGTTCTAACACAGGTAGTATGGCCATATTTACTGTGCAGAGTGTAACTCACAAGGTCATAACTTTTTTGATGTTAAGGCAGCTGACAGAAATGGAATTAATATATGTTTCATGAAGGCAGATTACATCTTTGTCAGGTTTGGAGGAAAGAGGTTGGAGAATGAAGCATTTGGTAGCTGAGACATCTTCAATGTTTAGCTGAAAGATTGAAAGGTTTGGACAAATGTCCAAGGTTTCTTGATCATGATTAAGATCACCGAGATTGCTTGAAAGTCTATGCTGGCCAGGTTCTGAAGGATTTAGCCTGCTAGTTCCAGCTTTGGTTTTCCCTGCTGAAGCAAGGTACTTACGGGGTTTACATTGGGATCACAGTTGGATTAAACCCCCTGTGAACATCAATAAGTAATACTAGTGCAATGTGGGTCAAGAGCCAATTTTTCTAATATTCATTAAATGTAATAAAGAATAAACTTGATTGTCTGGTGCAATACAATAATTATTTGATAAATAGTATTCAACATATGAATATCAAATATATTTTCCACTGAATATTGCAAAATTATTTAATTATAAGTATTTGACCTATTACAAAAAATAGGCAGCAGAACCTGGAACTTGATGTATTCAATGATTTTCCTCAGTGTGCATATAGGTCCCAATCCTGCAAAGATGTAAGCATGTGTTTAAAAAAACTGTCATCCCATTAAAGTTGTGTACATAATGTACATTATATAGTGCAGTTGCAAGTTAAGCCATTATTATACATGAACCAATAAATAAACCTGTGTACAAAATATGTAGCCCTGTGCAACTTGACATTCAAATATAAAACTTCATATACTTGCCCTAAACATGCTTGCATAATCCTGCCTTCCCAACCTCTGTAGTAATTCTTATGAGGTAATCACAAATTATAACAGGAAGGATTGTTTTCCTCCAGTTAAAATGCCAGTAACAGTTCTGGCAACAACAAAGAAACAAATTCTAAAAACTAGGTCTGAGGCAGGCAATATTTTTTATGGATAGATAAACATTAAATGTAAGGGCCAGGGAGAATAATATTTCCTCCTAACTCCATTTGTTTCCTTGATGCAGGGGGAAACTTTCTACTACCCAAAGTGAAGGAACTTGAAATGTAGCCTTGCATAGCACTAGCCAGGCACAGAAGAACAAGAGCATTACTATGGAGTATCCAGTAAAAAATTTCAGTAAGACCACTGTTATGGATTCTTTCTTTCTTGATTTGAATCGTGCTTCTGCATAAGCACTTTGAGTAAGACAAAGGTCATCAGAGAAAGGCATGCAAGCCTCACTGACCTGTTCAGATGAATATACGTGATGCAAGCCTACAATAAAATATGGGCTAGATTAAAAATAAGCCAGTTGCCAGGACTGCTTTTGTCTCCCAGAATAAAAACTAACACTTTTTCATTAGCATTAAAAAAGATGCCATATTAACAGAAGTGTTCTGTCTAGAACATTTAGTTGTTGGTAACTATTCTAAGCAACTTGGCATTTAATTTTTTTTGCTACAGAATATTTCTCATTTCTGACATGTCTGAAAAGAACTAAATTATAAAATTATTTTGCAAGTACATTATTTTGACTTTACATCATGATTCAGTTGTTTGTGTCAATTCATAATAGTGTCACACAGTACTTTAAATGGTTTAGGTAGTTTTTTCATTATGGTGTTTGGGGGGGCATAATAATTATACTGTGGATTTGGGTGAACAGATATACCAGAAATGTTTGAATATTAGGCCACTGCCAAAAACATCAAAATTTTTGGAGCTCTGACTAGAAAAATATTACAACAGGTAACTCTGATTTAAAACCAAATCCACACATAGTTAGCTCTTGACTTGAAGGAAGATCTGGTTTGTAATGAAAGTTGCTACCTATTTGCACAAGAAAAGTCCAACCTCAGAAATCTGAGGGCACAGTGAAGTCCACTGATTAATTCAAAGGACCGGGAGAGAATAATGAAAGCAGCTTGAAATGACATAATATAATTGGCAGATATGACATGCTGATGTTTTTTCATGGCTCAGGTGCAGCAACTCAACAGCACAGAAGAGAACTGATTAGCAACTAAAATTAACTAACTTTGGTGGGCATTGATTTTAGTTCACAGACTCAAGCCTGAGGCCAGTTTATTGCAATACATACCAACGCGTTGGGGTAACAGTCCGAAAACTGCTACACTTAGCACAGCACGCAGGCTGCCTTTATTCTGTCAAACCACAAGCATATTACACATAATACGTCATTTATGTGAAATAAGAGTAGGGGTCTGTTCCTTTTTCCCGGTAGCTTCCTTATTATTTACAAGAATTGGGTGCCTATTGGGTGAGGGGTTTCTTGGTGGTTTTGAAATGGGTGGTACTTGGCACCAGCGGGGGTGGTTTTTTTCGTCAGGGTACATATTGTTTTCCGGGGAGGGGTGGGGGGTTATTACAGGACGCCCAAAGATGATATATGATTGGCTGGTGGCAGGTAGCTGGAACTATAGAAGGAGCTGGCCTTTACTAGAAGCAGTTTCTTCATATAGGCCGTTACTATGTTTCATCAATAAGCAGTTATGTTTTTCCATCAATCAGCGGTTATCATGTTGCTAAGGCCTTTCACATGGCTTCCTTCCCCTCCCTCCTCTGGTCATGGCCCATGACCGTATTTGGCAGGGGATTGCATAGCCTAGTTTAGTTCAGGTTCTGGCCTGTACTGCCTTACGTAAAGGCCGTCTGCACAGTCAGCTTCTGTCAGAGGGCCTGAATGTGGGCCTTCGGTGTTACTTTGGTTGTTATAAAGAAGGCCACCCAGTTCTTTTTTTTCCCACACTACTTAAAGGGACATCTATCTTCCATGTTAGGCAGGGATTAGTGTCCAGAAGGCAGGCCTCAGAAACCAGTGAAAAATAGGCAGCTGAGTTGCAGAAGAAATGAGGAATCCTAAAACCCCCACATCTATCCACCTCTTTCTCTTGGCTATGCTGTTTTGTAAGTAGTTAGCCACATGCCATAAAGACAGGATTCTTAATAATCAACATTACTGTATAGCAAAGAATTTTGTAATCCATTAGCAAAGTGTGTATTACATCATCTTTAACATATGTCTTCGCTATGAAAAAAAGGTGTGTTCTTAATTTGAGTTGGGTAATTTGAGTTAACTGGCTTGTCTTCACCAGGATTTTATCTCAAGTTAGTTTCCAAATGAATTAACAGATCAGGTTAAAGACTCTGGGGGAGCCTAAACTTTAATTCAACCTGATAACATGTGTGAAAACTACAAACTGCTTTCTCTTCACTAGGATTTTGCCTCCATGTTAGCTGGCTTGAGTTAAGAACACAGCTTTTTATTTCCTAGTGAAGACAAGGCCATAGAGAGTACCAGATTACTGCAGTTACCTTTAGCTCAGTGATAAAGATCTGTTCTGGGGATCGAAAGGTCTTGAGTTCCAATCTTGCCCTATGCGGGGTGTTGGTTCCACATAATTGCAATTCTGTTCTCAATTTGCCTCTCTTAAAAAAAAAAAACACCTAGGAATTACATAAAAATGCGAAATTAAAATATCATAGGTTGCAAAGTCTAGCACTCAAAAGTTAGAAAATGCAAGAATTAAGGTTACCCATTCAATCTAAAATCAGCCTTCATGTAGATGTGCATGATGATACAGGATTCTGTTCTACAGGATTCCTATTTCATTCAGTGCTCAGGATGGGCAACGAAAGAGGTAGAGGACTGCAAGAAGCAGGGCTTGCTCCAGGCACCAGCCGACCAAGCACGTGCTTGGGGCGGCACCTTGTAAGGGGCGGCCAATCTTGGGGTGGTGGGGCAGCGCTCAGTTTGTTTTGTTTTGGCGGGGCGGCGCTCGGGGTTTTGTTGTTGTTTGGTTCGGCAGGGCAGAGCTCAGGGGGGTTGTGTTTGGTTCGGCAGGGCAGCGCTCGGGGGGGAGGAGGGGTTGTTTCAGCAGGGCGGCGTTTGTTTTTTTTTCTAACTTAAAGTTAGAGCCGGCCCTGGCAAGAAGAAAAAGGATGTTCTCTTGCATTTCAGGCCACATACTGGGATCCAAGAAAGCTGAGCTCTACTCTGCCACATATTTCCAGCAATTCTCATATGTGTGTGTCTCAGAGCTTAAATTAAGGTTGCATGAGCAACTTTAAAACTGGTATCTCCTAATTTTTTGAGTGCTTGACTTTGTAACAAAGAAGGCTCTTTAAATTTAGGGGATTTTATGCCACATTGTCTTACTTAGTATTTCTATCTCATGCTAATTAAGGTGAGTGCAACTACGAAGGGATATGGAGAATGTCATCTCACTGTGGATTTATACACACATGTTTTTATCTCGTCCATATCCCCTTCAGTGCAGTTCTAAGGCTAAAGAATCTCACTCATGGTCCCCATACTTCTTAAAATGTATATGCACCCCAGCCCAGTAAATAGTAATTAGCATCAGAAAGGGTTGACTGTCCATAGTGCATTATGAAAAACTAAAATTACAGATCATTGGCCTGTTTTAGTTCATAACATACACCTCTACCCCGATATAACACGACACGATATAACACAAAGTCTGATATAACGTGGTAAAGCAGTGCTCCGGGGGGGGGGGGCGGGGCTGCGCACTCCAGTAGATCAAAGCAAGTTCAATATAACGCGGTTTCATCTATAACGTGGTAAGATTTTTTGGCTCCCAAGGACAGCGTTATATCAAGGTAGAGGTGTATATATGACAGTATTGTTGTTAAAAAATGATATCATTTACTACTCTGCAATTTTTTCTTTGCCCTAATATTGTTTGTAAATGCCACGTCCCTTTTATACTTTGTGTCATGCCTCTTCCTCGCTCGCTGCTGGTCAGAGACAAATTGAAACAATTGGTCCTTACTGGATGGAAGATATAATGCTCAAAGAAATGGGTTACCTGGGACAAGAAAAGAGAAGAAAAGTCAATAATATTAATGTGTTCAACTTTTGACCTAGCTGACTTACTGTTACAGAGTGATCCCAATCAAGCTGATTGGCACATGTCAAAACCAGTAGTAGGACCCAGATGTGCTCGTTCAAAATGACATGTGATAATCTTGACTTAGTATCCAACATGCACTAGGGGATTCTTGTAAATGACAGGAAATTATTCTTGAACTACCTACGGTAAATAATCCTGTGGGGGGGGGAAGGGGGGAGATATTGCTTTTGATTGCATGTTTGAATGTGGTCTTATAAAATCTTTAATAATAATAATTTGAACTTCCATAGCACCTTTCATCTGAGGATATCAAAGTATTTAAATGGCTACAGTGTACAAGTCTTGTATTCCTTGTGAGATAGGTAAAGGTGTTATAGGTATCATTTCATCCACCACTAAAATGCTACCGTCTGTGCAGTGGAAAGCAGTGGCTATTTAGCATCACTATTCAATAGTTTTAAGAAATGTGTGTTTAAAAAAAAAAAAAACCCTCACTGGCTAGTCAGAATGCATTTCCTTAGATGATCTGGCCTTTCTGTATTATACTAAATGTGAAGCCATTCTGCTTTCACAAAGAATGAGTTGGGTGTGTCCACTGGAAATGGAATCCGTATAGTTTTCATAAGACAAAACCAGTCAAGTGTAAGACTTGAATGTTCTCATCTGTGTCAATATTATCATGAACATTCTATGTCTAAATACTGTAAATGTACATTGAACGTTCCCTAAACTGAAAATTTCATTATATCCGGAGAACTATTTACACATGAAACTACGTTTAGTTTTAATTTAGTGTTTGCTTTGAATCTCTCTCTGATAATACAGTGCTGCAATAATATTAATCTTCCTAAAGGTATTAGTCAATGCAAATAATTGCTGTTTCATTCAGAGCCTGCACCTAAGAGTTAAGCACTATTTGATGGTATGTATTTCAGCTTATTATTAAAACTGCAGTTTTTAATTAAAAGGTAACTTAGGGCAATGATGATTTTCCCAGAGTACATACTAATGGAATTGTAGTTTTTAGTTTACAGTCTTTTACTCTTATTACTTTATCTGAACATTTTGGTAGGGTGACCATATTTCCCAAAGGGAAAATGGGACATCCCCAAGCCCCCTCCCCCACATGGCTACCACTAGAATCCTGCCTCCCTCCTGCGTGAGGCTGTCGTCTCTGCTTGCTGCCCTCCAGCCCTTGCACGTTCCTCCGCACCCAATTTTTTTGACAAACGTGGGCATTTGTCCCATTTGCTCTTGCCAACTGATCAAGTTGGAAAGAGTAAACGGGACAAATGCCCACTTTTGTGCACCCAAAAACATAAAAATGGTCAGGATGGCTGGGACAGAGCTTAAAAAAGGGATTGTTCCGGCCAGAATGGGACGGAGGGTCACCCTACATTTTGGTAACATTTTTAATGATTCCTTTTAGTATGCAGGAAAGAGTGTTCAAAGAAAATCACACAATAGAAAAATTTTATTTTAAGTTACAGTAATACAGAACCGAAAAAGGATTGAAACTGGAGCTATAATCTTTTCTATATAAACATTCAAAGTCACCTTTTCCCTAATTCATACTGCAGTAATATCAGCTTTAATTTTCATTTTAGAGATTTAAGTGGGTGTTTCACATTCGCCAGAGGGAACAACTTGTTTGTTATCAGGCAGATTGAATTTTACTCTTCATCAAAATGCCTCGCAACCAGATTTTATCGGTCTATTCTAGGCATGGGTAAGAAAAGCAACACCCACACTCTGCTGAAATTCTCTCAATTTTATGATATTTAATCTTTTTTTTAACTTAAAGGTTATCCTTTGTGTTACACCATGAGACATAAATATCTTTGTTAATGAAATCCAGGTGGTTAGTTAGTAACACACTAAGACTAGAGGATTTTAACAGGCACCTAATATTTAATTACAGAAAATTATATCCTAGAATATCATGCTTGGAAGGGACCTCAGGAGGTCATCTAGTCCAACCCCCTGCTCAAAGCAGGACCAATTCCCAACTAAATCATCCCAGCCAGGGCTTTGTCAAGCCTGACCTTAAAAACCTCTAAGGAAGGAGATTCCACCACCTCCCTAGGTAATCCATTCCAATGCTTCACAACCCTCCTAGTGAAAAAGTTTTTCCTAATATCCAACCTAAACCTCCCCAACTGCAACTTGAGACCATTACTCCTTGTTCTGTCATCAGGTACCACTGAGAACAGACTAGATCCATCCTCTTTGGAGCCCCCTTTCAGGTAGTTGAAAGCAGCTATCAAATCCCCCCTCATTCTTCTCTTCTGGAGACTAAACAATCCCAGTTCCCTCAGCCTCTCCTCATAAGTCATGTGCTCCAGCTCCCTAATCATTTTAGTTGCCCTCCACTGGACTCTTTCCAATTTTTCCACATCCTCCTTGTAGTGTGGGGCCCAAAACTGGACACAGTACTCCAGATGAGGCCTCACCATGTCGAATAGAGGTGAATGATCACGTCCCTCGATCTGTTGGCAATGCCCCTACTTACACAGCCCAGAATGCCATTAGCCTTCTTGGCAACAAGGGCACACTGTCGACTCATATCCAGCTTCTCGTCCACTGTAACCCCTAGGTCCTTTTCTGCAGAACTGCTTCCTAGCCATTCGGTCCCTAGTCTGTAACAGTGCATGGGATTCTTCCGTCCTAAGTGCAGGACTCTGCACTTGTCCTTGTTGAACCTCATCAGGTTTCTTTTGGTCCAATCCTCTAATTTGTCCAGGTCCTTCTGTATCCTGTCCCTACCCTCCAGCGTATCTACCACTCCTCCCAGTTTAGTGTCATCTGCAAACTTGCTGAGAATGCAGTCCACGCCAGCCTCCAGATCATTAATGAAGATATTGAACAAAACCGGCCCCAGGACCGACCCCTTGGGCACTCCACTTGAAACCAGCTGCCAACTAGACATGGAGCCTGTAGAGGAGTGGACTCACCCCTGCGGCATCTCCTGCTGGTCGTCTCAGGAATTAGCTCTTCCAGCATCCTGGAGCACCCCCTGCAGGCTGGTGATCCACCTGTCCTCTGGCCCCATCCCTCTCCCGGACCCCAGTGACCTTGTATCTGGGATGCTGCCCCCTGGCAGTACACCCCCTCAGTACTAGTACTACACCCCTTCCCCTCCCCACCCACTATCCCTACCTCACCTCAGAACAAGGCCACTGCCAATCACCAACTAGCCCCCATTCCCTGGGGCAGACTGCAGTATAGGCCACTCATCACAGACAAGGTTGGGTTTGGACCTGCTGCCTTGGCCTAGCCCTGGGCTGCCCTCTGCAACCCCCAGTATCCCTTGGCTTCCTACTAGGCTGCAGCCTGGGGCTATCCAGGTTGGAGCTCCCCAGCCTTTCTCCAGCCCTGCTCCACTACAGGTACCCTATGTCTAGCTCCCTGCAGCCAAGCCCTTCTCTCTCTGAACACAGAGAGAGACTGCTGAGTTCTTGGCTCCCAGCCTTCTTATACAGGCCAGCTGGGGCCTGATTGGGGCGTGGTCCAGCTGTGGCTACTTCCCCAATCAGCCCACTAGCTTTTCCCTTTGCCCCAGCCCTCTGCCAGGGCTGTTTTAAACCCCCTCAGGCAGGAGCGGGGTAACCATCCCGCTACAGAGCCGTTGATCACACCCGTTGAGCCCAACGATCTAGCCAGCTTTCTATCCACCTTATAGTCCATTCATTCAATCCATACTTCTTTAACTTGCTGGCAAGAATACTGTGGGAGACCGTATCAAAAGCTTTGCTAAAGTCAAGGAATAACACATCCACTGCTTTCCCCTCATCCGCAGACCCAGTTATCTCCTCATAGAAGGCAATTAGGTTTATCAGGCATGACTTGCCCTTGGTGAATCCATGCTGACTGTTCCTGATCACTTTCCTCTCCTCTAAGTGCTTCAGAATTGATTCCTTGAGGACCTGCTCCATGATTTTTCCAGGGACTGAGATGAGGCTGACTGGCCTGTAGTTCTCCGGATCCTCCTCCTTCCCTTTTTTAAAGATGGGCACTACATTAGCCTTTTTCCAGTCATCCGGGACCTCCCCTGATCGCCATGAGTTTTCAAAGATAATGGCCAATGGCTCTGCAATCACATCCGCCAACTCATTTGGCACCCTTGGATGCAGCGCATCCGGCCCCATGGATTTGTGCTCGTCCAGTTTTTCTAAATAATCCCGAACCACTTCTTTCTCCACAGAGGGCTAGTCACCTTCTCCCCATACTGTGCTGCCCAGTGCAGCAGTCTGGGAGCTGACCTTGTTCATGAAGACAGAGGCAAAAAAATCATTGAGTACATTAGCTTTTTCCACATCCTCTGTTACTAGATTGCCTCCCTCATTCAGTAAGGGGCCCACACTTTCCTTGACTTTCTTCTTGTTGCTAACATACCTGAAGAAACCCTTCTTGTTACTCTTAACATCTCTTGCTAGTTGCAATTCCAAGTGTGATTTGGCCTTCCTGATTTCACTCCTGCATGCCTGAGCAATATTTTTATACTTCTCCCTGGTCATTTGTCCAATCTTCCACTTCTTGTAAGCTTCTTTTTTGCGTTTTAAGGTCAGCAAGGATTTCACTTTTAAGCCAAGCTGGTCGTCTGTCATATTTACTGTTCTTTCTACACATTGGGATGTTTTTTTCCTGCAACCTCAATAAGGATTCTTTAAAATACAGCCAGCTCTCCTGGACTCCTTTCCCCCTCATGTTATTGTCCCAGGGAACCCTGCCCATCAGTTCCCTGAGGGAGTTAAAGTCTGCTTTTCTGAAGTCCCGGGTCCAAATTCTGCTGTTCTTCTTTCTTCCTTGTGTCAGGATCCTGAACTCGACCATCTCATGGTCACTGACTCCCAGGTTCCCATCCACTTTTGTTTCCCCTACTAATTCTTCCCGGTTTGTGAGCAGCAGGTCTAGAAGAGCTCTGCCCCTAGTTGGTTCCTCCAGCACTTGCACCAGGAAATTGTCCCCTACACTTTCCAAAAACTTCCTGGATTGTCTGTGCACCGGTGTATTGCTCTCCCAGCAGATATCAGGGTGATTAAAGTCTCCCATGAGAACCAGGGCCTGCGATCTAGTAACTTCTGCTAGTTGCCGGAAGAAAGCCTCGTCCACTTCATCCCCCCTGGTCTGGTGGTCTATAGCAGACTCCCACCACAACATCACCCTTGTTGCTCACACTTCTAAACTTAATCCAGAGACTCAGGTTTTTCTGCAGTTTCATACTGGAGCTCTGAATAGTCATACTCCTCTCTTACATACAATGCAACTCCCCCACCTTTTCTGCCCTGCCTCTCCTTCCTTAACAGTTTATAGCCATCCATGACAGTACTCCAGTCATGTGGGTTATCCCACCAAGTCTGTTATTCCAATGACATCATAGTTCCTTGACTGTGCCAGGACTTCCAGTTCTCCCTGCTTGTTTCCCAGGCTTCTTGTATTTGTGAATAGGAACTTTAGATAACTCGCTGGTTGTCCCGCTTTCTCAGTCTGAGACAGGAGTCCGCCCCTCTTGCACTCTCCTGCTAGTGCTTCCTCCCAGTATCCCATTTCTCCACTTACCTCAGGGCTTTGGTCTCCTTCCCTCGGTGAACCTAGTTTAAAGCCCTCCTCACTAGGTTAGCCAGCCTGCTTGCAAAGTTATGACTGAGGGATAGTTTATTAATTAGTTCTAAATGGTGTGGGAACATTACTGTACTTCTAAAATTTTTTACCTGCAAGATACAATGCTGTGACTGTGGAAGTCCCTCAGTGCCAACTGGCAGAGCCCCCCCCCATACTATAGCTCTCACCAAACTTGACACTAATTGCCCCCCAACATATTGTTGTCCTAATATGTGTCTCAAAGGTGTTGTATAAGGTATCGTATGTAAATTGCTGACATGCTAGTCCCAAAAATCGTGTGTTGTGTGAACAGGTTGTGTACAAAGTTATACATGTGCTCTGGAAATATGTTCTTAAAACGTGTTTTGAGATGCAGTGCATAAACCCAGCCTGCCCTAGAAAAAGAAATGTGCATTTACCTGTCTGACTGGCTTGGCTAGGGACAGAGGACAATGAAAGTGCAATTATGTATAAGGTAAACGTAGCCATCAAGCTAAACAAGCTGGGGGGATAATTTAAGTCACCCCAGAAGACAGAATCTGCACTCCTCCCTGGCTCTTGAGGCAGAGACAATAGACTGGATGATAGGAGAGTAAAAAGACCTTTTATTTGCCTATCACTGAGGGGACATAGGATAAGCACCCTTTAAAGCTGTGAAAGTTAGATCCCCTAGTCTGGAGGGTGAGGGATTCTGGTAATTTGATGCAAGTATGAAAAGTAAGAAGGCTAAGATTGTAACTTGCTAAAATTAAGTTTTAGTTGCTAGAAAGTGGTTTTTGTTTTGTTTGTAACTATGCTCTTGCTTAGTATCACTTGAATCTCTCTTCTTGTTTTATAACGAAACCATCCCAGAGCTGTGTATTAAAGTGAAATGTAGGTTTTCAGTTAACTTAACAGGCGGATGTGTGCTCTGTCTCTTTGGAGGCAAAGAATATAATTTCTGTGTATGTCCAGTGAGAGGGACTGGATGCTGCAGGGAGATGACTCTGGGGAACTCAGGAAATGGGGTTTACTCATTTGTTACTTGCAAGGCAAGGTTTAGATTGTCAGAGTCTTGAAGAGTTTGCTGGCCAGGCAGATAAGCTGGTGTGTCAGGAAACTGACACAGAATTTAGCAGAAGCAAAGCTTCACTCTTTTTAAGGCAGAGTAGTAACTCAATGGCTCACAGTTCTGGGTATCCTGGGCACAACGTCATAACTGCTGCTACACTATAAGCTTATTGTATTTATCAGATGAAACATTATTTCAGATCTAATGTAATCTGACATCCAACTGGACCTACTGTTTCTGATCCTATGAAGTGTTTGGTATCCTCAACTCTCTTTGGTTTCAGGAGTTGAACCACACAGGTACAAAAAGCTGATCAGAAAAACTTTGGCACTATTTTCCATCGAAAAGTGATTGAAAATATGGTTGAAATCAAAACGCTTTGTGAAAACTTCACGAAAATTTTGTTTGAGAAAAGCCAGAAATGTGTTGACAACGTTGAAACATCCCATTTCAACATTTTCTGAATAAATGTTTTCATTTTGAAAAGACTTTTCATTTTGAAACTTTGTTTTTAATTATAATATAATTTTCTAAGAAATATCAATCAAAGCAAAACATTTCAGTTGGTCTGAAATGAATGTTTGTTTTTCTGAATTTTCTTTTGTAAAGGATTACCAATTTTCTGATTTTATTCCAAACTGGAATTAACACATTTTGAAGTCTCTAAATCCCTTGTGAAACGGAGTGTCTGTCCTCCACATGGTCCTACTTAGCATCACTCAAGGAGGACTGGGTCTTTGTACCACCGTGGTTTGCCCCTTTTAAGAGCCAGCCCTTTTCAATTATTAGACCCAGCTGGGAAAGGGCAGGTGATTCCTGTGAAGTTCTGTGAGAGCTCAATTGAAGAGGAGAGTTATAGAAAGAAAAAGTTGGTATGGGGGAGAGATCCAGGGGAAAGGCTTCTAGGCCCCTGCAGCTTGATTTGGTCAGAGGAGTAACTGTTTTGTGAATTTTGTATATGAAGAATAAAACTGTTTCCTGAAGGAAAGGATTGAACAGACTTTTGGATATGGTGTTAGTCTTTCCTGGACTGGGGAGACAGGCCAGCAGCCTACATGAGGAGAAATTGAAGCAACTACAGAAAAGACCAGGCAGAAGCGATTAATGGTTGGATTTATTAGATGGTTTCTTCCTCCTTATTTTTTTAGGGAAAAGACAAAGGGAAGGGATGGAGGACATTTTCCATCTGCTGGTAGAACTGCAGCAGCAGACATTGGTGCCTCTCCTACAGAGTCAACAGGAGCAGCAAGAGGCGCAGCTTGCTAATCAATAGCAGTGGCAAAAGGCGCAACATGAGGAACAGGAGAGTTTTCTGAAAAACCTAGTGATGAAGTGAACTCTTGGGAGCCTTAGTGAACCTGGAAAGGGTAGCTCATGCCTAGTCCAGGATAGTCAAAGTTGGGACCAGAAGATAACTCTGAGGCCTTTCTCCTCCAATTTGAGTGAACGATCAGTGCTGCCAGCTGGAAGGGGTTGACTTGGTGGAATTATTTTGGGTGGGAGAGGCTCAGGCAGTGTACTGAGCCTTGAGCAGCAAGCAGTCTGGCTCATATGCTGAGGTAAAAGCTGCCATTTTAGACACACGGATTCCAGAGACACATCACCACCAGTTCTGGGTTGAACCATTTCCATGGCGAGCATAGCAACATCTAGTAGCCCAGCAGGATCTCACTACACATTCATTGTGCCCAGCTCTTTGGAGAGAGTGGTAGTCCTGGAACAATTCTTGCTGGTCCGACATGTGAGAGCCCAAAACTTAGGAAAGGCATTTTTTGACCATCCTCTGGTGGTGAGAAAGTAGAGGCCTACTTGGAAGCTGAGGGAACTAAGCAGTGTGCCAGATGAAGAGTGTGTCACTGCAAAAGGCAAGAAGAAAAGCCCTGTCCTGAGACTGTGGGGAGGCTGTCAAGGAGAGTCGGTCCTGGGCAGCCCCAGACATAGGGTTTCAGAAGGGTTACCCCCAATCACTCCTGCAATGTAGGGATGTTTCCCTGGGCCTTGCCAGGAAATCATGGTGGTATGTTTCCACTGCGTCAAACCTGGGCACATTGAGAGATTGCCCATTAATGGAATGCAACTACATGGCATTCTCTTTTAGTCAAAGGGGGAGACCCCTCCTAAGAGAGTTTCCTCTTAAAAACTGCATGTAAGGCATGTCAGCCTGTGACAGAAGGATACTTCAGAGGGGGCCTGAAGATGTGGGATGGTGAGACATACATTAAAGGCAAGCCCTTTTGATGATCGGGACCTCTGAAGCTAGTGATGTCACTGTGAATGAATAGGAATGGTCTCCAGGATAGAATCAAAGTGGGGAAGAAGCATGTATACTCTATTAACAGTAGTGTGTGAGCCCCAGGCTGAAGTGCAGTAGGAGAGGAAAGGAATCAGTCCCAGCCCAGAGATATTGGGGAAGGATTTGACCCATAGAGCAATATACCCACAGAAGTGGTGTACAAGGCAAATATAGCAGTAGTAGCAGCAGCTGCTACAGCTACCCCACAGACTGCTCCAAGAATGGATAAGAGAGCTGTCGGAGAAGGTTTGTGTGGCTGATGAGAATAGAGTGGAGGTTTTTGTCCAACCTAGCAACCTTCAGACTCATATGGCAAAATGCTTGTGGGAGCAGGAGTTGGGTGCATCCCAGGCTGAGATGTGTGTCAGGTAACAGAACCTTGAATTTGAGACTCTATGGTGGGAACTCAGACACTGCTCCACAGGGAAACTTGGCGTGTGGTGGCAACTACAGCCCTCCACTCATCATTATTCATGAGAGCAACTGGCAGAAAAATATCAGGGAACTCTGATGGTGGAAGAGCCATCTACTCTGGATTGTCAATAAGCTTGAAGAGGAACTGGGGAATCTGGATGCACAGACCCCAAGGCAGAAAACATAAGCGAACTGTTTGAGGAGTATGTCAGACTGTATAACTTGCCATGCTCCTTTCCGAAGTCATAGAAGCATTACATCCTCTGTGTCCACTGACCTTTTCAGTATAAACATGGTTAAAATCTTTTCTGATTTAGTGTAACCGAGACTGATTATACCACTATATATTTCACAATATATACTTTATATTTAAAGAGATTTTGGAGTTACCCTTTTCATTATTCTTTAGATTATATTCTGCATACTACCCATTCTCTGAGGTACCCTGGGATAAGATTACAGAATTGTAATAGAACTCATCAGAGCACAGTTTCAGGAGTAAATTGAAGAGCAGACCATATCCCTCCATACCCTTCAGACTGGAATTTTAGCAACTGGAGCTACCTAAACACTACAGGTTGGTCTGCTAGGAACTGGTTTACTAGTGCCAAGACTCCTCAATTGTGCACAGGGATATGGAAGCTTTCTCAATACTACTCCTTTTACTTGTCTGCCTTTTTTCAGTGGTGTTTTAGCTCCATCTGTATTGCACTCCCATACTATTGCTCTCACTGAGATTAGAAAAGATAAAAATAGGGATCATGAATCACCAATTTTTCCTTGACTCAAAATGGTGCAACTAGTTACTAAATGATCAATTTAGTGAGGAATAGGAAAATAACTTCTAAATTTCAGCAGGCACATTGAGTGGTATTAATAATCCTTTGCTAATGTGAACAATTACATTTGATTGCCTTTGATGCATCTCCAGTTGCCTACTTCAGATTAATAAACCATATTATGTTTTTTTCCATTGAGCAACATGGGTATATAATACATTTTAAATCATCCTCCTTTGTGCTAATTAAGCAGCAAGAGATACCAATATGGTGATAACTAAGGGTTTTCTCTTTTTTGGTGTAATATTGAAATGCCCTTAGCTTTATCAAGAGTTAAGGAAAAATTCTGCTGCCAGTTTTCAGCTCTGATATTCTACTCTCTCTTTTGGATGTTGTTCAATCAGTTGTGAGTGGGCTGCTCAAAGCCCTCAGCCCTACAAAGTGATAGAGATGTATATTTTGTCATCAAAAGTTTCTTTTTAATGTATATTGCTAAAGAAGAAAACTAGTATGATTTATTAATTCAAAGTAGTCATCTGCAGATACATTTAAAGGCAATCAGAGTAAGTGTTCAGCTCAGAAAAGGTTTGAGTGGTAGCCACGGTTTATCAGCTTTTGCTAATAATACCTAGTGCCCAAGATGAAAATAATTTGAGGTTCCTCTTCACTGGATTTAATAATTTTTAAACCTGTCTCCTAATTGTTACTCGATGAATATTTGCTGACTCACAAGTCTTCTCATTCTTTATCTATCACGGTATTTGGTTTTATTTTAGAATCTTGTAAAAATTGCTTAATGTTGGTGGCAAGTAATATGAAGTAATATAGAGCTACCCTAGATCTGTTTGTTAGATAATTTCTCTATTCTTTAGTCTCCCCACAACTCTCCCTGTTGTTGTTGTTGTTGTTGTTTTCAGATCATTTTTTCTCTTTGTATTTTTCTTCTCAAAGAGATTTCTGAATATGGTTTGCCTGAAATCTGCAGTAGCTGCGTTGCATTACTTCAGCCTTCTTTTATTTACTTTCAAGTAAAGGCTTTTTTTCAGAGAATAGAACAAAGGATATGTCAGTGAAAAGCATCAACTGTTTAGAGTGTAATATATAGAGTAGTCCCAAGCAATAATAAGGAAGTGCTACAGTCGAAATTATATGCGATTTGAGTTCAAGGTATCTGAATACAATCAATTGCAAGTAGCACGTAGTAGCTTTCTCTCTCATATTTTATTTTTATTTTATATTATTAGCCCACTACAGAAAGTCAGATGCCAAACTCCTGGAAGAAGGAAAAAAAACATTTTACTTCTGTTGAATTGTACTCTTTGGGTCTGCCTTAATGAAAATATCCTATAGAATTCAATAGGAAGTAAACCAATAGAATTCAATAAAAATGTAATGGGATTCTATAGAAATATCTCTGAAACCTATATATTTTAATAGAGAATGTTATCTTTTCTATAGAGATTTTTGAAGCCCTCTATGGCAAGAATACAATTTTTTTCTATTGAAGTCTATAGAACTTCATTAATCTTGTAATTAGCTTTAAATTACGTTGCATATGCATAGGATGATTTTATAAGAAATGTGATGTTACATAGAATATTGGTGCTATGGAAAAACAAAATCAGCACAGTATTTTAAAATTGCTATTTTGTTTAAAGTATAATATAGTAAAGGTTCATTTTAAAACTGATAATATATCAGATGTGCACAGATAAGAGAGCAGTGGTAATTTGTGAATAATATTGCAGTTCTTTTGAATTACAACTGATGTGCTCACTGCCTCTTAATTTAAAAACGTGGTATAAGAGGGAACTGAATTATTAAAATTTATCTATGAAAAAACAGGAGATTTATTTGGACAGGAGTCTAAAAAGTAAAATTCATAATGTCAAATTATAACATAAATATTTTTTAGAACACCCTCGTGGACTAGTTTTACAAGCTTTTTCTAAGGATTTGCTGATTTTCACCACTAGATGGTACTGTAGTTGAATCATCTCCCCCAATTTTATATTAACTCCCTACTGCCTTCAACCACTTGACAGCATCTTTTCATTGTTTTCAAGAAGAAGTCTTTCTAAAAAGAAGCTGACCTACACAACAGATTCCCTTAATGCTTCATTGCCTTCAGTGTGTCTTCTGCTAACAACCTTTTTTCTAAATGCAGGCAAATACTAATGTGTTACATGGATGTCTGTGTGTTAGTTTTTTAATGAAGGTTGAAAACCAAGATGACTTCTAGAGCACAAACACTTCAGTTATGTAACTGTCTTATTTAAACGGAGGCTTCTTTCAATGTGATAGAAGGTTAGAGGAAATGTAACCTACAGGATTCTTTAAATCTGTGGTAGATCAGAGAAACATCGAAGAAGAAAATGTCATTTTTAAGGTTATAAAAGGAAGTGTTTGTGTGGCTTACTGTGGTGATATTTGTGCTCAGTATGACATTAAAAAGCAGCTGCACACATGGCAGCTGTATATTTACCCAACATCTTTAGTATAGTAAAATCCCTTTGAATATCCCAGTACCTATATAATTAAACATGTATAGATTATTTTCAGAGACGGTATCACCTCACAATACATAATATAACATTAAGGATTTGGACTGTCATTACACCAGAAACAGGCATCACATGTGCTTGTTTAAAAAAAAAAAACAAAACAAAAAAAACAAATTCATATGTTTTGAATTTGAATGGTCCCCCTCTTTTTATAATCTGCTTTCAGATTATTTTACCCGAATCTTCAGTAAAAGGATTTGTTTGAATGTATGATTATATTGTTAGAATTTTCTGCTAGAGGTAAACTGGTGGGGGGGGGGGCAGGAAGGGGAGCTCAGGTGCTGCTGGTATAGGTGGCATACTCCTCACAAGCCATTGGTGGAGTCCTATATTAACCCTTCATCCTTCCACTCACAACTGCTCTGGTGTAGGGGAGGCAGGAGCCTATTCCTTGCATTCCTTATTTGTGGGAATGAATCTGGAAGGATTGTCGGGAGGGAGGTGGGGAGAGATCCTGGCAGACATGGTTGTTGGAGGCGTTGAGGGCCTGGGATGCTTGGTGTGGGGGAACCTAGGGTAGCTTTTCTTCTCCTCCTTTCCCTAATAGCCTTCGTAGAACTGACCACTTGTCTTGTCCTCTTCTATCCCCTGCCCCAACAACTTATCTGCATTCTGTCTAGGGTGACAGATGTCCTGATTTTATAGGGACAGTCCTGATATTTGGGGCTTTGTCTATAAGTGCTTATTACCTCCCCACCCCCGTCTCGATTTTTCACAGTTGCTGTCTGGTCATCCTAATTCTGTCTCAGCCGGTTGCTCACTTCACTTTATCAGCTGCTGACCATGCCAGCTCAGCCTCTTGCCTGGGAGTTTCACTCTAGCTTGGCACCAGCAAAGGGAACACAGGGGTGAGGTAAAGAGATTGCGTGACTGCCTGTAACCTGCCCCATACTAGCCCCTGACAGTCTGGGGGATTGGCTGTCTCTTCCTGCCTGAAACCCAACTGAATGCATGATATCTCAGCTGGGCTGTGGGCAGGCATGATAGGGCTGCCAAATGTGTCTCATGTGAGATGAATGGCAGTTGGCAACCCTGACAGTCACAAGCAAAGCCCATCTGTGCTGGGGTGGGGGTGTTGGGGCTTAATCACATTTCCTCATTACTCCACAATGAGGAAGATGTTACATTCGCATGCTCTGATCCCACACCTCACTAAGCTGTTCTGTGTTCAGCTGCAAACTTTTATTTTCTCTTTTAGGGCCAAATCCTTATTGCTGTTCATGGCCCAAGCAGCCAAGCTGTGTGGAAGGGAGATGTGCTAGGACCCTGCTAGAAGGGATCCTTTCCATCTCCTGGTTGTGCTGTTGATCTGCAGCAGCAGTAGTTCATTCTTGGATATTTTCTGTCCCCTACAGAGGAGGGAATTGGCTCAACTCCCAGCTCAATCCCATCTCCTATTGTACTGGGACACAGCGAGTCCCATCCATCTGTATTTCATGGTGTACAAGAGGATTTGCATCCTCTGGATGGGTATCTCCAGACTTGACTCTTTCATTGGATCTGCACTTGTTCTGTTTCATACTGTGCTGGCAGGATTAATCCCTTAATATTGATTTACAGGTGTGTGATTTACAGAAATGTCAATGAGCCAATTTCTACTGTATTTGATCCATTGTTCAATTATCCAAAGTGCAAATGAAACCAGTGAGCATTACACACTCCTTTTATCCATGTACATGTATTAAACATTAATTACTGCATGATAAATCATTGCCACTCTAGAAGCCACTTGAAGGGAGAAAAAACTCCTTTTATGTTTTAGTCTAGATGCATAGCTGTTTTTATAAATAACAAAACTACTTACACGTTGCAGAGGTGCAGAATTCAATGCAGCCCCAAAAATGCTGTACTTTTTGTTTAGAGGCTTCAAACTTATCTTTGGTTATTGTGACGCTTTCTGGGGGTACCTAGGGCTGTGAGCCACCTTGATATCACTTGCCCTTCCTATGAGGAAGGGCTCTACTCTCCCTCTGCAGGCATGTAGTAGGCACACTCAAACCCCTGAGCCATCTGAGTCTCCCCTTGGAGTGTCCAGCCTCTGATCCACTGGGCACTTACCGAATTCACAGATCTGATATTCCCACAGGAACACTATACACCAGCTTACCAGTTTCACCTCAGGATCATCGCTTCACTCAACTCACAACAGTTAGATTTGTTGAGTGAAAACACGTAGAAGTAGAATTAATGGGAACAAATGTTTACACAAAAACTCTAGAAAACATGTTGTAATAGCCTAAACACAATTAACACAACATTCTCCTGTCTCCTAAAGGGTAGCTCACCCAAAATTTCTTTCCCAGCATTTAATAGCTGGCAGTCAGTGATCCTCTCTTCATAAGACAAGCCAACTGGAAGATTCCCACCTAGGTAAAGGATGCCTTTGTTTACCTCTACACCCCCATATGTAGTTGCAACCATCATTGTCTTAATTTGTAAGCAGGGTATCCCTTGCTTCTTGTTTTTTATTATTATTATTATTATTATTATTATTTTCTTATATGGTTTCTCCCCAGGAGACCTTGCAATCACTTGATAAGCGTTTTGCTCAGACTCTATATAGGTGCCAACTGTGCACCATATAATAGGTTACGTTTAGTCAGACAAGTAGATAGTTTCTTTCAACAAGAGATGCTTATCACCTTTGGTAACCAGCCCCAAATCACAGACTTTAAGAACATAATTTTCAGTATATGTACATAACTCTTTACATATTATCCATACATATGTTTCACAATGATTATGATGATCGGTGTGACACAAGCTTTCAGAAGAGACCTTACATAACACCCTTTGAAGTATTGTGTAGAGACCAGACCCAGGAAATCCCTTATAACCCTTGCGCCATCTGATAGTTGGCACCAAGAAGTCCTGGGGTCGCAGTTATACATGAGGGTTCTTCATGTTATGTCATTTGGTTCAGTATGAATTTAGAAGTAAAATATAAAATCTTATCCAGTGCTGGGATTCACATATATATATATTATGCACATTAAAGTTATCCTGCTCTAGTACATTTATTCATGAATAGGGCCTTACCAATTTCATGGCCATGAAAAACATGTCACGGACCAGGAAATAAGCCCTTCCCTAGGAAACCTGATCTCCTCTCAATCAGCCAGGCTGGGGAGGGACAGGACTTGTCCTTCCCCTGCATGGCTGTTATGCGGGGAGATCAGGTCTACCTCCATAGGCATGGCAGAAGTGAGGGTGGGGAGCTCCCAGCAGCACTGGGGAGAGAGGACCTACCTCTACCTCTGGGAGCCTCCTCCAGCTGCAGGAAAAGACGCAGCTGCTGCCTTCAGAGCTAAGCTGAAGGCAGCACTGAAATGCACATGACAATCCTGCAACTCCCCACAACAGCTTTGGGACACGCACACACACCACGATCCCCTTTTGGGTGTGAAATTAACCAATTTTAAGACCCTGTGGCCTTCAAATTGACCAAAGTGAACCATGAATTTGGTAAGGCCCTATTCATGAATCAACATAAGCCGAGCAAAAGAAGAAAAAAAATCTTCAAACCCTTAAAAGAGAGGTGGGTTTGAAGTAAAGGACATCCAGAAACTGAGTGGCAGCTATAAGCTGTCTGTGAAACACTGGATCCCCTCTGTGACTGGCTGGCTGTTGGTGTCAATGTTCTGAGCCATACCAGCATAGCATTAAGGCACCTAATGTTATAAGGCAGGCGGTGAGAAACCCTGTCTGCTCTGGGTGAATTCTTCCCTCCCCCACCTACACCTCCCCCCAAAAAATCACAATTCACTACCTATAAAATACAAATGAAAGGTATCCCTACAGTTAATATGAGGGGTAGGAAAGAAGCATATCTTTGGATGTGTTTGGATAGTTTAAATATCTTATACTCTGAGGAATAACATGAAGTTTTAATTGAATGCTTCTGAAGAAAGTGTTTCAGTAGGTTTACTCTGTATTAATTAACAGATAAAGTACTAGAGCAGATTAAACCAACAGGATAAGAAGTCATCCATCCTTATGGTGACAATGTCAAGTTTGGACTGTACTAAGTTGTTCCATTATAATAATCGTAATAATGCTTAACCCATGCAGTGCTTTAGATCTTCAAATAGCTGGACAAACATTAATCAATCTAATCTATTATTGCAGCTACTTAGGGTTTTTTTTAATTTCAAGGTTGACTGGTTTTTATTATGCAGTGTTTCATGCTGAGTCCTCTTAGCCTCCTCCCACCCCACAGGAGAAACCTTTCTCCTTATGCCCACCAGGTACCCCATGCAGCTGCAGCTTTTTGGGGGGAGGCGGGGGCTGTAACTGGACAGATATATGCAGAGGCCAAGTTGGATGCCCCTGGCTGCTGAATCACAGTGCTCTTGTTCTCTCAATTACCCCTTCCTTGTTTGACCATCACCTCTTCACTATCTGTATTGTAGAAGTATGTAGAGATCCTAGTTCCACTATGCTCTGCAAACATATGAACAAAGGGACAATCGTTGCCCCAAAGAGCTTTTGCGAACAGGTGCTGCTAACAGGGAGTTTTGCAAGGGAGTTTGGAAAGGGAGCAGGAAGGGAGCGTGGGACCCTTGCCGGTTCTATCTTATACCCTTTATTCCCCTTAAAACCTATAGCCCAAACTACATTCAAAACTTCTTGCTTTAAACAACCCCTTCATTAACTAGGAGACAATGCAGGCAGAAGCCCAGCTGCAGAGTGGTGGCTATCCAGTTTATTGCATTGAGTGTAGCATGTATGATTACCTGCCCCGTGGGCGGGTGGCATATGTGTGCATTCGGTGCAAGGAGCTCCTGGCCCTCAGAGACCACGTACGGACTCTGGAGGCAAGAGTGGCAGAACTGGAGGCACGGAGGGAGGCAGAGAGGTATGTTGATGAGGCTTTCCGGGACACTGTAGAATTGTCCCACCTCCGGTCAGACAGCCCTTGCGCTGTTGAGGAGGATGTAAGGCCTAGGGAAGCAGAGCAGTCAACGGGAGCAGAGGGAAACCTTCCCATAGTTGTGACCCTCCTTCCAGATGGTGTTGGGGTTGCCTCTCGCACTGAGGTTACCTCTCTAGGGGAGGGAACTCCAGTTGCTAGGAAAAGGCAGGTATTAGTATTGGGAGAGTCAATCATTAGAAACATAGATAGCTGGGTTTGTGATGACCGGGAGAACCGTTTGGTGACTTGCCTGCCTGGTGCGAAGGTTGCGGATCTCTCGAGGCATCTAGACAGACTTATGTGTAGTGCTGGGGAGGAGCCGGTGGTCGTGGTACATGTAGGTACCAATGACATTGGGAAGGGTAGGAGAGATGTCCTGGAGGCCAAATTTAGGCTGCTAGGGAAGAGACTGAAATCCAGGACCTCTATGGTGGCATTCTCAGAAATGCTCCCAATTCCACGCTCAGGGCCAGGTAGGCAGGCAGAGCTTCAGAATCTCAATGTGTGGATGAGACGATGGGGTAGAGAGGAGGGGTTTACATTCATTAGGAACTGGGGAAACTTCTGGAATGGGGGGAGCCTATACAGGAAGGATGGGCTCCACCTAAACCAAGTGGAACCAGACTGCTGGCACTAAACATTAAAAAGGTTGTAGAGCAGTTTTTAAACTAGGAGATGGGGGAAAGCCGACTGCTGCAGAGGAGCATGTGGATCAGACAGAGACTTCTCGTAGGGGAGAGTCTAAAGATAGAGAATCTCCAGGTTATAGTCAGGAGCAGAAGATGGAAGAGGATAAAGTAGGGGCCAGATCAGATGATAAACATTCACATAAAAAAGAATGTGATACATCAGAAAAGGGCAGACAAATAAACAGTGACAAGTTTTTAAAGTGCTTGTACACAAATGCTAGAAGTCTAAATAATAAGATGGGTGAACTAGAGTGCCTTGTGATAAAGGAGGATATTGATAGAATAGGCATCACAGAAACCTGGTGGACTGAGAGCAATCAATGGGACACAATCATTCTGGGGTACAAAATATATCGAAAGGACAGAACAGGTCATGCGGGAGGGGAAGAGGGGAGTGGCAGTATATGTGAAAGAAAATGTACAATCAAATGAAGTAAAAATCTTAAGCAAATCCGCATGTTCCATGAAATCTCTATAGATAGAAATTTCATGCTCTAATAAGAATATAACATTAGGGATCTATTATCGACCACCTGACCAGGACGGTGATAGTGATGATGAAATGCTAAGGGAAATTAGAGAGGCTATCAAAATTAAGAACTCAATAATAGTGGGGGATTTCAATTATCCCTATATTGACTGGGAAATTTCACTTCAGGGTGAAATGCAGAGATAAAATTTCTCAATACTTTAAATGACTGCTTCATGGAGCAGCTGGTACGGGAACCCACAAGGGGAGAGGCAACTCTAGATTTAGTCCTGAGTGGAGCACAGGAGCTGGTCCAAGAGGTAACTATAGCAGGACCGCTTGGAAATAGTGACCATAATACAATAGCGTTCAACATCCCTGTGGTGGGAAGAACATCTCAACAGCCCAACACTGTGGCATTTAATTTCAAAAGGGGGAACTATGCAAAAATGAGGGGGTTAGTTAAACAGAAGTTAAAAGGTACAGTGACTAAAGTGAAATCCCTGCAAGCTGCATGGGTGCTTTTTAAAGACACCATAATAGAGGCCCAACTTCAATGTATGCCCCAAATTAAGAAACACAGTAAAAGAACTAAAAAAGAGCCACCGTGGCTTAACAACCATGTAAAAGAAGCAGTGAGAGATAAAAAGACTTCCTTTAAAAAGTGGAAGTCAAATCCTAGTGAGGCAAATAGAAAGGAGCATAAACGCTGCCAAATTAAGTGCAAGAATGTAATAAGAAAAGCCAAAGAGGAGTTTAAAGAATGGCTAGCCAAAAACTCCAAAGGTAATAACAAAATGTTTTTTAAGTACATCAGAAGCAGGAAGCCTGCTGAACAACCAGTGGGGCCCCTTGATGATCAAGATACAAAAGGAGCGCTTAAAGACGATAAAGTCATTGCAGAGAAACTAAATGGATTCTTTGCTTCAGTCTTCACGGCTGAGGATGTTAGGGAGATTCCCAAACCTGAGCTGGCTTTTGTAGGTGACAAATCTGAGGAACTGTCATGGATTGAAGTGTCACGTGAGGAGGTTTTGGAATTAATTGATAAACTTAACATTAACAAATCACCGGGACCAGATGGCATTCACCCAAGAGTTCTGAAAGAATTCAAATGTGAAGTTGCAGAACTGTTAACTAAGGTTTGTAACCTGTCCTTTAAATCGGCTTCTGTACCCAATGTCTGGAAGTTAGCTAATGTAACGCCAATATTTAAAAAGGGCTCTAGAGGTGATCCCGGCAATTACAGACCAATAAGTCTAACGTCCGTACCGGGCAAATTAATCGAAACAATAGTTAAGAATAAAATTGTCCGACAAATAGAAAAACATAAACTGTTGAGCAATAGTCAACATGGTTTCTGTAAAGGGAAATCGTGTCTTACTAATCTATTAGAATTCTTTGAAGGGGTCAACAAACATGTGGACAAGGAGGATCAAGTGGACATAGTGTACTTAGATTTCCAGAAAGCCTTTGACAAAGTCCCTCACCAAAGGCTCTTATGTAAATTAAGCTGCCATGGGATAAAAGGGAAGGTCCTTTCATGGATTGAGAACTGGTTAAGACAGGGAACAAAGGGTAGGAATTAATGGTAAATTCTCAGAATGGAGAGGGGTAACTAGTGGTGTTCCCCAAGGGTCAGTCCTCGGACCGATCCTATTCAACTTATTCATTAATGATCTGGAGAAAGGGGTAAACAGTGAGGTGGCAAAGTTTGCAGATGATACTAAACTGCTAAAGATAGTTAAGTCCAAAGCAGACTGTGAAGAACTTCAAAAAGATCTCACAAAACTAAGTGATTGGGCAACAAAATGGCAAATGAAATTTAATGTGGATAAATGTAAGTAATGCACATGGGAAAAAATAACCCCAACTATACATACAATATGATGGGGGCTAATTTAGCTACAACGAGTCAGGAAAAAGATCTTGGAGTCATCGTGGATAGTTCTCTGAAAATGTCCACGCAGTGTGCAGAGACGGTCAAAAAAGCAAACAGGATGTTAGGAATCATTAAAAAGGGGATAGAGAATAAGACTGAGAATATATTATTGCCCTTATATAAATCGATGGTATGCCCTCATCTCGAATACTGCATACAGATGTGGTCTCCTCATCTCAAAAAAGATATACTGGCACTAGAAAAGGTTCAGAAAAGGGCAACTAAAATGATTAAGGGTCTCCATATGAGGAGAGATTAAAGAGGGTAGGACTCTTCAGCTTGGAAAAGAGGAGACTAAGGTGGGATATGATAGAGGTATATAAAATCATTAGTGATGTGGAGAAAGTGGATAAGGAAAAGTTATTTACTTATTCCCATAATACAAGAACTAGGGGTCATCAAATGAAATTAATAGGCAGCAGGTTTAAAACAAATAAAAGGAAGTTCTTCTTCACGAAGCGCACAGTCAACTTGTGGAACTCCTTACCTGAGGAGGTTGTGAAGGCTAGGACTATAACAGTTTAAAAGAGAACTGGATAAATTCATGGTGGTTAAGTCCATTAATGGCTATTAGCCAGGACGGGTAAGGAATGGTGTCCCTAGCCTCTGTCTGTCAGAGGGTGGAGCTGGATGGCAGGAGAGAGATCACTTGATCATTGCCTGTTAGGTTCACTCCCTCTGGGGCACTTGGCATTGGCCACTGTTGGCAGACAGGATACTGGGCTAGATGGACCTTTGGTCTGACCCGGTACGGCCTTTCTTATGTTCTTATAACTAAAATATGCTTCACTCAACCTCACTTCTCCTGGTTCTCCACCAATTGTTGCAGCTGCAAGATCCCACAGTTCAGGTACACTTTTCAATAGCTGCCACAACCTACTTTTTTCCTACCTCACTGATTCCTATAAGGTACCAATAATTCCAAACCCCTAATTTTTATTCAAAAATAAAAACATATCAAGACCAAAGGGGTTAATTGGGTACAAATAGGCTAATCCACACTAACAATATGTTGAATAGATCTAGTCATTTTTAAAAAATTCCTACGAAACGCTTTCATCGGAATTTGCTGATTAGTTGAAATGAAAACATTTGGTGGAGACAGTTGGATTCTGATGAAGTTCTAATGGAACCCAGGCCGGAGTCCAACAGGTCATTGCCCTCCAGAAGGGATTCCATTGGAAGCCTGCTAGGTTTCCTGACATGTCATGTGCTCAGCTCTTTGTCAGCTTACCTGGCAGACTGCTGGGAACACCAGAGCATCCAGAATCCACAGTTTGGGACAATCCTCCAGGCAGACTGTCTCAGAACTGGGCCCCCATTCCCTTTTGTGGAACATTTCAAAATGTTTGCTTTTCATTCTGAATCAGAACAAAATTAAATTTCAAAATATCAAAATCCTCCGTGAAACAGAATGAGTTTCTCCACTCAGCTTGAATGTGTTTGTTCAAAAAAAAAAAAAAAAAAAGACAGCAGTAATACTGACTCAGACGTTCAGGGTAAAATACTGGGCCCACTGAATTCAATGGCAACATTCTCGTTGACTTCACTGGGCTAAAATTTCACCCTTGATATTTTATATCTACCAGCTAGTGAATAAACTGTTCAGCACAGTAGAAAACTATGATTTGAGCCTTATACCTACTCTGGATTTGTCCCTCGGTTACTTCCCATTTGTTCAATGAACAAGGTATTTTGCTGTCCAAACTTCTTTGCAACTAGTTTGTGATCTGGTCTGGAGAGTAATTCAAAGTTGGAACTGAAGGAAAATAATAAAAAAAAAAAATCTACAAAACTTTTTTTAAAAATGGATTTTTTTTCAGAGCCTAAATCTCTATATAGCAAACTTGTATATTAAAAACATACCCTTATTTGCATTGCATCAGAAAACTCTAGGTAAATTGAATCTGGTTCCACTGCAATGCAGAACCAGTAAGCGTAAGAAACATTAACACAATCTGACTAGTGAAAGGGTGAATCATAGGAAATGTATAAAGGAAAAGACCTGTACATTTAACTTTGATTTAGACCAGTGAATTTACATTTTCTAAAGGAAATCTAGGTCAATAATTACATTTTGTTTTACATACATATATCAGCCTTTTGTTCCAGAAATCACTTTATTTTAGCGAGGTTGTTTTCTGTAACTAGTATTGTCAATTATTACAGTGATGTTTGGCAAGTCTCCCATATGACTGCACGAAACCAACAACGCATTGAACACACTGTATTGCCCTACTGCAGTAAACTGCGGCATACTGCAGAGATAAGGCGCTTTCAAGTCCCATTTACTGTTCTGCCATATTCTTGTGCACTAATGCGTAACAAAGCACTCCAAATATGTAACATTTGATATGATGTGATCATATTTAAGTTTTTAGCCCTGAAACATTAAATTTTCCTCCTGTCAGCTATATAACCTACTTCCGGGTTGTAAGCGACAGACTTGTTGCCTTCTCACTGTCATCCAAAAGGGGTTCTTGGCATGCACACAGATCAGAATGCAGATTTAGTGGTTGGTGACCGTATCTATCTATATTTTTTTTTAAATTCCTATAAACACTTTTTCATCAAAATTTGTTGATTGGTCGAAATGAAAACATTTTGTGGAAACAGTTTGGTTCTGATCAGGGCCGGCTCTAGGATTTTTGCCGCCCCAAGCAAAAACAATTTTGGCCGCCCCTCCTCCCCTGTTTTTTTTCTTACCCCACCCCCCCAACCCCACCTCAACTCCGTCCCTTCCCCAAATCCCCAGCCCTGCCTCCCCACCCAGGCTCTCAAGTCTAGGAGGGAGGGAGGAGGGAGAGAGAGAAGCTGCGTGTGCGCCGTAGCCACTTGGGGTCTCCCCCTTCCTCCCAGGCTCTCAAACTTGGGAGGGAGGGGAAGCAGCGGCGTGCGAGCGGCAGCAGCGGAGGTGAGTTAGGGCGGCCAGGGCACATTTTTAGGGGTGGCATGGCCCGTGCCAGAATGCCGCCCCTAAAAATGTGCCGCCCCAAGCACCAGCTTGTTTTGCTGGTGCCTAGAGCTGGCCCTGGCTCTGGGGTCTTGACAATTTGTCCCTTATGGACTAAACTCACTCCTTGGATTTAAGCAACTTATGTTAAATGGTCACATTAATTTACATTTTGATAAAACAGCTAAAGTTTTATGGGTGGGATAAAACAGGAGTACAGTTAACTTTGTATAGCACTTTATGCTCTAAAAAAGTTGGTGCCTAACTCCCTTAGGCTATACCACTTTTTCACAGAGGCTTACACATGCTTTATTTGGTTATGTTGACTGAAGTGTAAAACCCAGCTCAGCCCTTTGGCCCCCACACCAGTCAGCTGACTCCTGGGACCAGGCTGGATCAGAGGTGCTGGAACAATTTTTATAGTGGGGTGCTGAGAGTCAGTGAACCAATCTGTAAACCATAGGATGGAAACCACTTCAAGCCAGGGGGTGCACTTCAGCACTATGGGCTGGAATGGTGGTGGTGGAGGGTCTGGCTGGGGCGGCGCATGACTACCATGATGGGGTGAGAGGCTGAAGATCCTCACTGGAGTGAGAGAAGATAGGAGCCCAAATGACTGGACAACAGAGTATACGATTCACATAGAGTAGAATAAAAAATAGAAAAAATAATACATTTATAAAAAGTGCAAAATAAATTTTAAAATAGTAATGAATAAAATACAAAAATATTAAGACTTAAAAAAAGTGAAATAACTGAAAAATAAAAATTGTAAAATACATAAAAAAACATAAAAGGGGAAATAAAATAAAATGAAACTTAAAATATATATAAACAATAAAATCAAAAAGGAAATACAAGTAAAATATATTAAAAAGGTAAAAATATAACTTAAGAAAAAACACACACCCACACAAAGAAAGAAAAAAGAAGTACAATTGTAAAACCGAGAGCGAGAGTCCATGGGGCTTGTGCTCCTATATCACAGGTGAGGAGCTCTGGTGTGTGTTCCCCCGTGTCCCCCTCTCTGCCCCCCATGTGGACAGGGCTGGACAGCAGTCTCACTCCGGCCATGCGGCCACCCCAGCCTGGGAGTGAGAGACGACGCCCTTCCGGGCTTCCGGACCCACAGACAAAGCCCGGGGGGAACCACTCCCATTTATACATGCTGGACACAAGGCTCTTGCTCGTGTTGTACAGGAGGCTAAGCGACCCCCCTGTTATACACTGAGCAATGAGGGCTCCCTCCGTGTGGGGCAGAGGCGAGACCCTGCGCTCCAGGGATGAGGTAGCTGGTGGACAGACCCCGCCGGAGCGGGGAATGTCGGCAGGCGCCACTCTGCCTTGGACGGAGTCATCTCCACTTGAGCAAGCGAGACTCCCCGCAACCACCAGGCACCTCTTCCGTCAGTGGACGGTGACCCTGACTCCGGGAGAGACCCCCGGGACAGTGAGAGAGAGACGGGGTGTCCCTTGGCTGGGTCCCCTGGGGCGAGATTCAGCCCAGGCACAGCGGGGTACACAAGATACTAGGTGGAGAGGGGAAGGAAAGAGAGAGCCAGGCTGGAGGCCTCCGGGCTCTGCTCCCCTCTCTGCACCAGCCTGAGTCCCCCCCACTCAGGGCTTTTCCCAGCGTGTACCCAGCTCACACAACCTTGTGTCATGGCTCCGGGCCAAGCCTTCGGAATGAGGGGAGAGAAAAGGGCAACGCTGCCTCTGCCTGGGCTGTACAGGGAATCACCCCGCCCACCTGGAATTGCCCTCTGGGGACACAGCGAGGATTGTAGCTCATTAAGACTTCCAGAGCCTGGCCCCATTGCGGTCACACCATGAGGAAGAACAGAAACACCTGCCTTAAAAATTCAACTGTATCTAGGGTGACCCCCACTTGTATTTCAAGTTCCCTAATAGAGGACACTGCTGTGGGAGGTGAGCTCCAGGGGGTATTTCGGGGTGCCGGAGGGGTGTGTGTGAGTTGTGGGAGATGGTATTTGGGAGGTGCTAGACAGAGTATTTGGGGTGTGTAAGAGCAGGGGTGCCTCTCGGGACCGGGGGACCTCCCGCAGGCATGCCGCCGAAGGCAGCCTGACTGCCGCCCTCAGGGTGACCAGCATGCCACCCCCCGCGGCTTGCCACCCCAGGCAGGCGCTTGCTGCGCTGGTGCCTGGAGCCGCCCCTGGTTCTGATGGAACCCAGGCCAGAGTCCAACAGATTCATAATGTAAAAATGGTTCTTATATGATACTGTATCAGTGTTTGTGCCTGGTATCTTGGGGCCTTCAAAAATGGAATTTCACATTCGCTAAGCCCTATCCAATGATTGAATCAAAGGGTTTTTTAAAAATTTGCATGGGAGGATATTTTTTTTAATATCCTCTCCTGTTTAGGATACAATAAAACTTATAAATGAATACATGATGGAGTTAAAAAAGTTTAAAGATAGTTTCAGTTTCCACTATTCATTCATACATGGCATGTTATGTATTTGTAAACAGCTTTTCAATAAATACCAGACAACAGAACAACACCTTTCAAATAAATGACTCTTGAAACTTGTATGTAGTAGATATTATGACTAAATCTGCAAGATGTCCCCAGTTAATGTCAGTTACTCAGTTATAAATACAATGAAATCAATTTTTAAGCAAAGAGCTATGGAAAACTTAAATATACTAGTCACTGATCTATCTAACGGGTACATGTGCTTTTGCACATGAGTAGTCCCATTGAAGTCAAAAGGATTATGCAGGTTCATAAAGTTATTCACATGCATAAGTATTTGCAGGATCAAGGCCTAAGACTGGCAGTTCTTGGGGTACCCAGGGGGGCGTCACCTTGTTACCCTCCTTCCCTCAGCAAGATGGAGACTTGTTTGTGCTTAATTGAGAGTCAGCTCCCTGACAACATCAACCTATAAGCCACACAAACAATCTTCTCTGGGCTATGGCAGCCCTTATTTTTGCCTTGCAGGTCAACACTAGATGTACCCTAGCCCCTAAGTCCCTTTGTGTTTCCCTGTAGCGTCCAGCCCCTTATCCCCTGAACACTCAAAGAAATACCAGGTCTGCTGTCCCCAAGCGAACAGTGTTACACACCAACTTATATGATTGAGCTCAGGATCAGCACCTAGCTTAATATCACTTAGATATATTTATAGTGAAATCAAGGATAAGTTTGTTACCAAAAAATCGAGAGCGCGTGAGTAAGGATAGTAGAAAGAAAAGGCTACATATAAAACAAAATCATAACAAGCTTTCTAGAGACTATACTTCAACAGGTTAACATCCTGTCTAAAGAAGTCTTCTCACCCAAAGTCTTCTGCAGCATTTCCAGCCAAGGCTGGTTGTTATCCCGTTTTCATGAATGTAAACACACTGCCTGTTTACTTCCTAGGTCCAGGATGATGATGGTGTCTTCTTTGTTTCCCAGATATAGTCCAGCAAACCTTTGAAGTTTATATCCAGAACAGGTTCTATACCTGTTAGTTCCTTTCTGAAATTCTTACAATCCTTCATCTGCATTCAGTTTAAATGGCTGGTGGGAGACCCATTGTGGCTGAGACAATACTTAATTTACATTTCAAAAGAGAGACCAGTGAATAAACTTCCCATGTTGGACAGAACTTGATTATCAACTCTGCCTTGATATAGAATTTAAAACATTTTCATATGTGTATATAACTCCTTACTTAGTATCTGAACATACATTTCCTAACAATATTAAGGACCAGTGTGACTCAAGCTTTTCATTTAAAACCTCATATGACATTCTTTGGTGAACTAGATTGTATATAACAAAAGCAGGATGTTCACATGCGGAAGTATTCACAAGGTAAGGAAGTAAAACTGTGAATGTCGTCAATGGATGAAATGATTGGTGTTACTATTTGATGATGCTTTATTAATTGTATTTGTGTAGTAGTGCCTGAAGTTCCAAAGTCAGAATTAGGGCATCAGTATGCTAGGCTCTGTATAATTACATAGGAAGGCATAACCCCCGCCCAGAAGAATTTATAGTCTAATTTTGGAGACCTTGTTTTAGTGAACTGTACAGTCTGTGCAAAACCACACATGCCTTGAACAGCTGATTTTTAGAAAATCATGGAATCTATATTGGCTCTTAATATATTATCCTTTATAGTTTTTGCTTTCTTTTTTTAGTAATGACATATATCAGTCGTGTATTTCTACCATATCTAAAGTAATCACTATATTATGCATTGTGGTACAGTATTGGAAAAGTAGAGTTTGGTTGATGCTTCTAGGATATGCATTGAAGTTTTCATTTCAATATTGGCAACTGTCAGTAAAAGCTTTCAAAGCCAATGTCAGGATTATTTCACATTTGCTGTTTTGAATAGTAGCTCTCATGAGACTGGGTAAACGTCTGTTTCAATTGAGCATTTAGCTTGCTGATTCCTTAATTTAACTGCAGTGCAGGTTTTATGCATTTATAATGCAGTTAAAAATAGAGGAGCGAAGAGTAATGTTTTAAGGATGATCTATACATACATGCATACAAACACATCTCAACTATAGCATGTCAGAAATAGATATTGTTTATAGGGGTTGGTTGTTTTTTGTTTTGTTTTTTAAGTATACGACTAGAAAAATCTCAAATTGTGAAATTAAAGCAAAAGAATGAATTGAAACTAAAGGTATACTGTTAAAATACATTAGCCTGTCTTATCTATTTATAAAAATACACTGACGTTAGAAATAATGCATTTCCACCTAAAACAAATGCTACAAGTGCTTTTTTAAAAAATATCAAAATAAAAATATCTGTGACTGTAGGCTAGCTATCATGAGTAGTACAATAACAAGACAGTATGGGCATATATGGTGAAATTCACCCATGGGCAGAGGGCTCACAGAAGCCCTATGCTGTGGACTTAACTGGTACATAGGACCAGCTAGGGGGAGGCTGGGATGGAGAAATGGTAGAATTGTCAATAATAATAGAGAAGAGAGAATAGCTAGATAAATATTTTTGTTCTGTATTTGGAGGGAAAAGCCAGCTGATATAGTTATACCAACTAAAACCTCTCCAGCGCATCATCAGAGATCTACAACCTATCCTGAAAGATGATCCTTTACTCTCACAGATCTTGGGAGACAGACCAGTCCTTGCTTACAGACAACCCCCCAACCTAAAACAAATACTCACCAGCAACCATACATCACTGAACAAAAACACTGACCCAGGAACCTATCCTTGTAACAAAGCCCGATGCCAACTCTGTCCACATATCTATTCAAGTGACATCATCATAGGACCTAATCACATCAGCCATACCATCAGGGGCTTGTTCACTTGCACATCTACCAATATGATATATGCCATCATGTGCCAGCAATGCCCCTCTGCCATGTACATTAGCCAAACCGGACAGTCTCTACGCAAAAGAATTAATGGACACAAATCTGACATCAGGAATCATAATACTCAAAAACCAGTGGGAGAACACTTTAACCTGTCTAGCCATTCAATGACAGACCTGCGGGTGGCTATCTTACAACAGAAAAACTTCAAAAACAGACTCCAACGAGAGACTGCTGAGCTGGAATTGATATGCAAACTAGATACAATCAACTCAGGATTGAATAAGGACTGGGAATGGCTGAGCCATTACAAACATTGAATCTATCTCCCCTTGTAAGTATTCTCACACTTCTTATCAAACTGTCTGTACTGGGCTAGCTTGATTATCACTTCAAAAGTTTTTTTTTCTCTTACTTAATTGGCCTCTCAGAGTTGGTAAGACAACTCCCACCTGTTCATGCTCTCTGTATGTGTGTATATATATCTCCTCAATATATGTTCCACTCTATATGCATCCGAAGAAGTGGGCTGTAGCCCACGAAAGCTTATGCTCTAATAAATTTGTTAGTCTCTAAGGTGCCACAAGTACTCCTGTTTTTTTTGCGGATACAGACTAACACGGCTGCTCCTCTGAAACATAACAATTAAGGCCGTTAGTCCAGACAAGGGAGAAATAAGCCTTTCAGCTACAGAATGCGGATGAAAGTCATGTTATAGGAATGCAATTCTGTCTTCCCTAGTGTTGCCAATTTTGGTTGGACATATTCCTGGGGGTTTCATCACATGACAATCTTTAATTAAAGATTAATCTTTAATTACAGGAGACTCCAGGACAATCCTGGAGGATCGGCAACCCTAAAGCATCCCACAGAGTTTCGTCAATAGGCCACAAAGCCATCCAGCTTTATAACTTACCCTTACTGGGCGGCTACAAACAGTGCTGGATTAAAGAATTTTGGTGCTCTGTGCCTTATGAAAATTGAGGATCCCCACACATACTCAAATTTGTCCCAGCTACCCCCTGTCATGACCGAGGGGCAGCTGGGCCACATCTGATGGTGCTGTAACCCTGTTCTAGCTCTTCTCCATTTGCTGCCTGCATGATATGAACAGGCCACTCAGAAATATGCCCCCCCACACACACACCCAAATTCCCCTCCCACCCCACAACCACCTGCCAGCTCCCACTTATCCTGGAAACCCCTTCACACCCAGCAGCCCTAACATACATCCCACTGGCCACAGCCCTCAAGACCTCAGCCCTACTGGCCACAGCACCCATTATCCCTCTTTCCCCCCACAGCCCACACAACTCACCCCATCCGCCCCCCACACTCTTTTCACCCCATAGCCACCAACAACTTACTCCCAGCCCCTCACCCACTGCTCTGAGACCTTCCCAGTCTCTGGTGCACTTCTGGTGTTCTGCCCTCTGTCCCACCAGACTAGAATGGCTTCTTCCAGTCCCAGCCTCCGAGTGGCTCGACTCACTCCCATCAGCCACTCCATGTTCACATGGCATGGGTCAAATTTGAGTGAGTGGCATGGCAACCTGGTGTCCTGGGCCATAGCACCACTCAGGTTTGTTTTATTGCAACACCACTCTTCCAAATCCGGTGGTCAGGGGCCATCTCCGATGGGGACTCTGTGCAAACCTCCAAGTGCACATTGGTTAATGCTGGCTACAAAAGTGGGTTGGCATTACTCAAGTCTGTCAAGTTCCAATCCTTTGCTCAATAGTACTGCTATGAGACCAAGATTTGGCCTTTAAGAAGTCAATGGCAAAACTTCTGCCGACTTCAAGTTGAACCACAATTTGGCTCTTTCTTCTCTAAGTCTGATTTTTCAGAAGTGGTCAGTACCTTGAAGTCCAGCTGGACTCAGTAGGAGCTTCTGATTGGTCAGCACCTCTGAAAATAGTCTTTAATAACACAAGAAGCTAGTGAGAAAATCAAGAATATTTACTTTCCCTCTGGTCAGGTGGTTGTTAATAATAACTGATACATCTTCAATTTGATCCTGAATACCCTCACTAGGAAGGGGCTTGCTCAGAGGTTGAGCTAGGCCAGGGGTCGGCAACCTTTCAGAAGCGGTGTGCCGATCTTCATTTATTTACTCTAATTTAAGGTTTTGCGTGCCAGTCATACATTTTAACGTTTTTAGAAGGTCTCTTTCTATAAGTCTGTAATATATAACTAAACTATTGTTGTTTGTAAAGTAAATAAGGTTTTAAAAATGTTTAAGCTTCATTTAAAATTAAATTAAAATGCAGAGTCTCCCAGACTGGTGGCCAGGACCTGGGCAGTGTGAGTGCCACTGAAAATCAGCTCGTGTGCTGCCTTTGGCACATGTGCCATAGGTTGCCTACCCCTGAGCTTGGCCATCCCTGGGGTTGGGATCTGAGGGGAACTCCCCTGTCACAAGGTCAGACCTCAGAGAGGCCATTAAATTAGCTTTCCAGCTGCTTTGTATTGCTGATTGCTGCAAAATGGTAACAGTGGATCCAAAGATCTGGCCCCCATCCCTTTCATATCTTCATTGGAATCAAACTCATTTTAGCAATAACCACATTTAAACATAGATGTAACTATAGCAAGAAGGGTACTGCAGTGTCCCTGACAAGTGTAGAAAGCCCCACCTCCCCTGAACCATGTTACCCAAACTGTGCTTGCTCGCGTGTGCGCTCTCTCTCTGTGTATATATAACAAGTCATTTATTACAGTTCTCGGGGGTGGGGGAGCTGTGCACAAGCTGTGATCAAACCACTTGCTACAACCAGGCTTAAATTTGCTTATGTCTAGCAAGCCTTTGCTCCCAGTATGGACAAAGCCTTTCATTCTCCTTGATTCCATAAGCAGATGTATGAGCTCTATTATCAGGTTTGTTATTACTAGTTTCTCCTATGTGTTGATGATGATGTAACAAGTTGAAAGCCCAATAAACATGTAATTTTAGAGGACTCTCTTGCACCTAACACTGAAAATAGTTTTTAAAGAACACTGTACCTTCTACTTATGTAGTGCTTTACTGTGGTGGGCCTACCCCTCCCCCCTCTGGCCCCAATGCATGTTTGCCTTGTTCTTGTTAGGACTACATGCTTTAGTAAGGAAAGGAAACCATTTTCCAGTGTACTGCCTACCAAATGCATTGGGTATTGATATGTTTTATTCACCAATACAATGGCCCAGTGTAATTGCTCTGTGATCTAGTGGATCATACTGTGTCGTGCATGGAGGCTAAGTTATCTGTAAACTATACTGTATCTTTTTCAAATAAAATTGGGAAATGAGATCATGTACACATGCCTTGTAGTCCCAAAAAGCATTTTGAATGTGAACTGGTCCAGTACTAGCTATTGTCTAGGTCCGAGGTTAACTTTAAAACAAAATCAAAGAAGAAATGACTACTAAAGTTTCATGAGCAAATAAACTCTATTTACCACTCCAGTACCCTGGTATATGTCAGATTCACTGATTTTTACCACTGTTCATGTCAGCATTTTTTTCAGCCTTGTACAGCTATAGAAATTGGTTATGGCCATCCTAGCTGCCATTCATTTCATATTTTCAGAATGAAAACACATTTCTGCTCCAAAAATTTGTCACATCACAGCAATTTTGCACAATCACACAAAATACTTCAATGATAAAATGTCAGCTAACTGCTTAGGTACATGCATTTATAGATCTATACCTATTTTCAGTTTGAAGTACTGTACTGCATTACTGATCTAGGATATGAGGTTGGTGTCTTTGAGATGCAGAAATGCATGCATTTCAGAGATCAAGGCTGATTTCGTATTAATATGAAGAACGGAATATTTTAGAAGCTGGCCTGTGGCAATGGTTCTTGTGTAAAATACAGAATGCAAATGTTTTAAAATCCATATAATTTCTAGCAACTCTCACAGCCTGCCAAGATGACTTGCAATATTAGTTTCTAGCTGCTATAAAGCAGTTTAAGGAACAGGCATAATATTTTAATCAAATCGTTTTCCTTGAGAGATGGACGCACATTACTGGGGGTTGTTTGAGTAGGGGAACATATCTTAAGATGATCAAGGTTCTTCATAGCTATGTCTAATAGTGGATGCTGATTTGTCTTTTTGGTTTTCCTTTTTGAACAGCATATTTAATGGCTGCTTGCATCCCGCACAAGAGTTAGATGTTCCTGAGTAACCCGTTAACATTATATAAATTATAATAAAAAAATTTTAAGATCCCCCAGCTGTCATAGTTTTATGAACAATGTGATGGACGGATGTTGTAAATAAGGAATTGGTTATAAAACTGCAAAACAATTCTCCGTAATGTGTATAAATCAGATTCCTCTTGCTCAGTCTGCTAAACAGTTGAGGTTGAATGCTTAGCTGTATACGATTATACCATTGGGGCAAAATTAAAAACATAGTGAGAAATTGAGACACTCTAAGTAATGCAAAGCAAAAGTTCTTTTTTAAAAAAAAATCAACTAAAATTGTTCTTCTATGGTTTTTATGTGACTTGGTGCTTACTGATTTTGATATTTTTAATAATAAGTAATACATGACTTTACCTAGTGAATATATGTCTTAATGAGACTTTCATGTGCATCTAGAAATTTTTGTTGCAAATAGTTCAAATTTAAATAAAATACAAATAGAGTACCATTCTAAAAACTAAGGTGTCTTCTTTTATTCAAATAAACTTTAGTAGATGAATGCCACTTCTATTATATGTTTAGCACTTTTATTGTTAGTGATGCATTAAAAATAGGGAAGAATGGGGCTATGAAATGTCTTGGTAACTTTTTTTATTAGTGTGGTGGGGGGAGGGATTTCTAGCATTGTTTCATTTCTCAATAAGTATGGGCATAGGATATGTAGTAGTAGCAGATTTGTGGCATGCGCTCCCTTTTTCTTGGTTTTGGAGGGAGCCTTTCCAAGGGTCCACCAGACTCGGCCTAATGGGTCAAGAAAGGACACTCTCCACAACATTTCTCCCTTTCAAAATCAGGAGGAACACTCCTCCACACTCCAACATAATGCTGAGCCAATGTTACACAGTAACCCAGTGCACTGAAGCAAACACCCCCTAGAGAGATGGTGTTGAGGAACCTCTATTCCAGGGCCTGTACAGGAGGGCTTAAAGGGAAATAATGTGTTGAAATATTTATTATCAGTGTGCTTTTGCCATATTGATCATTGTTGTGTATCTCACAAATAATAAAGGGCAACGTGTAGGGAGACTTGACAGCTAGGATACTGTTAATGTAAACTTCTGGAAACCCAAGATTTTGTTTTCTAATATCTGTGACTTAGCCAAAACCGCATCACCTTTAACTTGCTGTCATGATTTTGTTGCAAATTTTCAATTTTCCCAGTTTATTACCAAGTGAAATAGGTGTGGGAATGGATTGCAGAAATGGTTGTTAATATGATATGGATATTTTTTTTAACCTCTAGGTCACCAGTACAAATCTAGCCTAGGTTGCTAGTAGCAGAAGGTCATTTGCTTGACTGTATGGTAGTCTGTGGTATGAGTTGGTGGTCCTAATCCACATTATTGATTTTTTTCCCAAGAATATTAGGCCTAATGGAAAGTACAGAGGACAGAGTGAATATTTTTAACGAAATAGATCCCTGAAGATGTGTATATGTAAAGATATTTTATTATGCTCTCCAACCAACCAACCAACCTAAACTCTAGTACCTGAAGTCAGAGCTGGACAATGCTTTTGTTCAAACAGACTTTCCAGGAAATGAGTTTTGAACTAGCAAAGTTACGTGGCCAGAGAGTTGAGTGACTCTGATCCTGGGTTTGGACATATATGCAGGCAACTGAGGATTTCTTAGAGCTGACCAAGAAGGTATAATAGATGAGGATTTAGATTCTGACTCCGATAAGTGCAATATGTCATGCTTAGTTGTAAACAGTAAGCAGGTTGATGTGATGTTTCTAGCTAATAATAATCTTTTTTTCTAATTGTTTAAATGGATATAGCTTGATTTCAAGATTGACTGTCTACGCGATCTGACCTAGATGATGCATTTCACACACTATCTTATGAGGGGAGTGCAGAGCTGCTCCTGGGAATGCTTAATGATGTATACGGAGTAGTTCCAGTCTGAAAGACAGTGCAGAGATGGGGGGAGCTGTTGCCCAGCTCCTCCTTGCCCTTCTCTGCCTCCTTTTTGGGTGATATGCTTAACAGGCAGGATTCAGGGAAGGAGGCATCAGACAGACCCTATTCACAGTCTCTTCTACAGTGATTGGCCCTTTTGTAGGCTCAGAGGCATCTTGTATGCACGCACCCACTTCTGACACCCCCACTATCACTCCAGTGATATGCCAGGAATGCTCACAATCTAGCTGTGTTAATGTGGAACATGCTATGTAGAAACGCATATGGCTTTTCAATTAGAGCTCCCTTTACTCATTTTGCTGTCTGGAATGAAGTGATAGAAATGATCCATTCTTGACCCTTAGATTTAAAGGCCACAGCTATCTCTTATCACTCCCCCACCTCTCATTTCTCTGCAGATGTGCTTTTCATAGCTCTGGGATTGTGTACTATCTAATTATGAATTGATTTTGCCAATGATCTAAGAGTTGTTTGGATTGCAGATGCCTTCTTAATTGGCCCTATCCATCTCTACTGAATTGCTTCTCTCCTTCATTCCAGTGAAGAATGTTATGAAGCAAGAAACTTGTGATTTATGCAGTGCTCAGCTTAGAAAAATAAAATGGCTGGTGTGTGCCTCCTTTTCTCACAGGGTCATGCAGCATAAGGATTAACACTCCCTACCCCTCTGGATCATATTTAAACTCTTCCCTTGCTTTCAACTCCCTTTTTCTGCCAGAGATTTTAAATCAAATGTAGAAATACAGATAAGTGAAGTTTCATATGCTTTTCATTGCTTTTGTCCTCTCCTTTCCATATTTCTTCATTATCTTCTCTCTTTCTCATGCACCATTTCTTGATTTCATCTCTTCCCTCTATTTCCATGTTCCTTTTCCTTCTTTCTGCTTGGCATTTTCCATCAGCTCTTCTGTTCCTCTCTCACTGAAATTGGTATTGAGGTAGTGTCTAGCAGCCCCAATCATGCATTTCAAGGCCTCAGCTAGGCACTATAATAAACAAATAATAAAGACCGCTTGTATAGAATAAGAGACAACAGATGGCACAACAAGCAGACAAAGGGAAGTTTAAGGTAACAATGAGAACACTGGTCATAGCAGACATCACGGCAGAGATGTATGTTAAAGGGGGGATTTGAAGGAGAAAAATGAGGTGGTTTTGTGAATGTTATTAGGTAGCTTCTCCCATGCTTGGCGGACAGCACTGGAAAAAGCAGGCAGATCCTTGTTTGAAAATTTAACAAATAGGCAATGAAGGCTGGTGTCATTGGCCGAGGCAAGGGCTGAGATTTCAGTAATTTAGGAGAGAGAACTTGGGCAAAGGCCTTAAAAGCGATGCAACTAGTTTGTGTTTGATGTGGAGGAGATATTCTAGATGTACTTTACACCTTGGAAAAATAACTCTCCCTTTCTCCTTCCTCTCTGCACCCATAAAGGTTGTGCTGGACTATTTTACTGTTTTTGTTAGCACTGAGGGTTCCTTTACTTTTGACAGCATAATTCGACATACTAGCAGCAAACATTGTTTATTGGGCAGCTATGGTACAAAACTTGATTGCAAGATTTTTCATCGTCTCCTATTGAGCTGAAAGTTTGTGTATATTTAAGAAAGAAAAAAATTCATATTTATTGTTATTCCCAATAAATTTAATTAATTTATTTAATTAATTAATTAGTAGGGAGGCAAGAAGAATACATTTCTTCGTGTCACCCAATATTGAGTGAAGTTTCAATTTAGATCAAAACTATAGTCAATCTTTATTGTAGGTTAAAGGCCTTTTCTGTTTGGGAGGGGAAAAAAAGGAGTAGGTATCTGAAACAGCAGCAGTAGATGTATTCCTAATACATGGGCATTTTCATACAACATAATCTATTAAAATGGACACACTGTGTGACCAATTAACAAGCCATACAAAAATCACTTTCCCAAACTGACCACCTTGTCGTATAACCTAGGTTGCTGTTCTTTGTTTTCTGTATCCTTTGTAGCTTCCTTCCCTTTGTTGCCATCAACTAACCACCACCACCATGGAAAATGTGAGTCCTCCCTTAAAATGGATAATTTAGGATTTGCACAATGAGTCCATCTGTATTAGCTTGTACTGTAAAATCATTGATATGAGAGAGAAACATACCCCGTAGAGTTGCATAAATGTGGTTAATGTTATGTAGAAAGATATTGGAGAGTATCCCAATTACTGGATTTCCCTTTGTTCTGGCCCTGGTTCTAGTTGGTGATTTATTCAAGCTGATACTTATTTTTTAAATTTATTGTCTTGTATTATTTCATTGTACAACACTTAGATGCTTTACAAATGTAATCAAATAAATCTTGTGAGATTACCACAGCAATCTAACCATAGAGGCAATCCTTACGCATGATATAGCCCTCCAACTACAAAGCAAAAGAAATAAAATGCAAACATTGAACTTAAAATATGGTCTGAATTCAGTTTACAACAATAAAGAGACTCAGGATTAAACCTCAGGTGCTGCAAAGAGCATTGTTTTCAAGGGGAGTTCAGTGGTACACAGAGGTGAATCCCTTTGCAAGATTTGAGCTTAAGATCCAAACCGTTTTCTAGCAGAATTAATAAAAGTCTTGCAAATGACACTTTAAAATTACCAGAATTGAGAGAGAGAGAGAGAAGGGCAGAAGAAAACAACAAGGAAGTCTGCTGGCAAGTGTAAAAGCAACCTCACTTTTGACTGGTTATTCAAAATTTTAAAGACATTTTGAGGTTTTTCTTTATTCTAGAATGAATCTGATTCAAAGAACTCCTACAGTAATAAAATTGTAGTTGGCAAATATGTAGGATGCCTACTGTCCACTAATATGAAGTGTCAAATTCTTCAGACAACGAAATGCTGTGTATTTTTATGGTAGCTATTTTTTCTTTGGTGGTGGTGATGGTGGTTTCTCTTTTGCTTTTTGAAATCATGCCATTGATTAAAAATGGGGGAAAGCAAAAACTGTAAAAGAAATTAATTGTCCTTTTCACATTACTGTGAAGTAAACTCCTTTATGACCAAAGTCCTGAGGCATATAGGACTCTGATCATTTTTTTAATCCAGCTGCTTATTCCATTGCTTTCAGCAGTGAAACACTTATTCAGAGTTCTCAATAGTTAATCAAATCAGTGTTCAGGCGCTAAGGAGGGCATTTTTTGGCAGAACTGTCTGATACAGCTTCAGGTCAATGACATCTACTCTTTGTAGGAAACAGGAAATGTGGGAAGGTACCCCAACATTTTTACTGTCTTGCAAAGTATTTACATACCTAAAGTTTCTTTTTTTTTTACTAATGAAACCTCTCTTTGTTTGACCTTTAGTCTCTCCTTCTTTTCTGATCCCTGAGTAGTTTTCTTTACATGATAGCAAAACTTTGCTTCATATTTACTCTTCTCTTGAGATGGCATTAGAGTGCTCTTGAATGTTCACAAAAAAGTAGTGTCTGAGTAACAGCATTTTATATATAACTAATGGAAGAGTTATAGCAGACAGTTGTTTTACACATTCAAATTGCAGTTTAACATCTGGGATTTATGCTAATCCTTGTGATCTAATCAGATACGTATTACTGTTAGAGTGGAAGCCTTAAAACCGCTAGCTAGTTAACAATAGTATTTCAATACTTATCTATATATTAGTGGTATTCATATAGCACCACTGATCAGAGTCCCTAGGCACTGAAATACAGCATTAGTGGATTTATAATTTAAAATAATTACAATTAGTGGATTTATAATGCTCAGTTTTCACAATGTTGATTAATATATGCAAAATATAAACCCCATAATTATTGCTCCTATATCAGTTCATTTAAAATTTATTTTGTCACCCAATGGTTTGCAATGGCCCCATGGTAGTCTGCAGATGCTGTAATGTGCTATGCAAATGCAAAGTATTATGTCCTGATAGTACATACTAATCCTTGACTCATGCGGTGATCCTTTAAAATAGCAGCAATAGCAAACTGATCTTTAAGAGAAGGTTCCACACATTTGCTTAATTTTGGTCTCTGTAATCTCTTGAGAGAGAAGACTTAGAAATAAGCATTAGCCAATGTCCTGCCCAAAAACCCTGTTGTAAATTTTTAATTGCAAAAAGTGTAGATACAATTGCATGTATATAGAATTGTAATTTTATCTGACAGTGAGAATCTCTTCCACTTAGTGTGCCCATTTTCTTCACCCCTCCAAAAGTAAGATCTGATTTTGTTTAATATATGAACACATGGGCAAAATCAGGGTTGGTTTTGAAAAACTTGGGTTTTGAATTTCCCATTTCACCATAATTCTTCCCTTAGCCAAAGTTTGGGAAAAGATTATGCAGCTAAATATGCCCATTCTTTTCCCTCATTTCTCCTTCAGCTAGAGATGGGACTAAAGTGGCATGTATTCCGCATCTGTGAAACCTAGTTGATCAGGGTTTTGGTTTTCAAGACCACAATCAAGGGTGGTTCAGATCCAGTCTCATTTTATTTGAACTGTGAAAGATCAGAGGTTCAGATATTTGATATTTCTGGTTCAGCTCCACCCCGAAGAGCTTTTTGGGCGAAGTTTGAACATGTAAAACATTTGATATTTAATAATGCACATTTAAAATGTGTTTGTTCTGTTATTATTCCAAACCCAATTAAAAGTCTGAGGAGTCCAGAGAAAGAAGCAAACTCTTTAGACCTTTGAGAGAACCCTTCAGGGCAGGGGTGAGCAAACTTTTTGGCCCAAGGGCCACATCTGGGTATGGAAATTGTATGGTGAGCCATGAATGCTCATGAAATTGTGTGTGAGGGGCTGAGGGCTACGGCTGGGGGTGCGGGCTCTGGGATGGGGCCAGAAATGAGGAGTTCAGGGTGTGGCAGGGAGCTCCGGGCTGGGACAGGGGGTTGGGGTGTGGGTGTGGGTGGGGGCGTGAGGGCTCTGGCTGGCGGTGTGGGCTCTGGGATGCAGGAGGGTAGGACTGAGGGGTTCGGAGGGAGGGAGGGAGATCAGGGCTGGGGCAGGGGGTTGGGGTGTTGGAGGGGGTCAGGGGCTCCAGGCAGCGCTTACCTCAAGCAGCTCCCAAAAGCAGCAGCATGGCATTGCTCTGCGTGCTGCCCCTGCCCGCAGGTGCCGCCCCTGCCCGCAGAGCTGCGGTTGCCGGCCAATGGGAGCTGCAGGGCAGTTCTTGGAGTGGGGGCAGCATACGGCGGCCCCTGGCTGCCCCTACATGTAGGAGTCAGAGGGGGGACATGTTGCTTCTGGGAGCCGCGCAGAGTCATGGCACACGCGGAGTGGGGTAATACCTGGACCCTGCTCCCTGGCAGGAGCTCAAGGGCTGGATTAAAACATCTGAAGGGCTGGATGCAGCCCCTAAGCCATAGTTTGCCCACCTCTGCTTCAGGGATTTCATGTGAAAAATGGAGTTCCCTGTTGTGATGGTGTCCACCCCACATGAGGCTGAAAGGGTAACTTAGGCCAATTAACCTATAGACCACACTTGGAAGAGAGCCAGAGAGTGCTAAGGCCTAAATTGCTTATGAAATCCAGATGGGGGAGGAACTGGGCCAGGTTTATAAAGCTAGGAAGCTAGCAACAGAAAGGGGCTGTAGGAGAAGTTGTCTGGGAGGTGTGTTTGAGGCTGCAGGGTTCAGTAGTTACTCCCTGGGAGGAGGGAGTTTGAGCTGGTACACCCAGAGAAGGGGGGTGGGGAACCAGAAGCTGTAGTAAGGAATCTAGGGAAGGAGCCATGAGGGTGAGGGAAAGCAGACCACAGTTGCCAGGTACAGGGTCCCTGGGCTGCAACCCCGAATAGTGGGTGGGCCTGGGTTCCCCTACCAGCCACTGGGGAAGTAGCACCATCAGAGCAGGGCCAGAGAAGAATGCCTGAGACTGTTTGTGCGGAAGGACTTTGGATAACCCCTTGAAGGGGAAACCATATAGTGACTGGAGGGCCAAGTCTCAAAGTCACAAGACTGCGGTTCCTGGAGCGAGACGAGTCTGCGCATGACAGAACAATGGGTAGGGATCATAGGACGGCAGCACCTGGCAGAGCTAATCCTGGCCAGGAGGAGGCACCACTAGCAGTGAGTGGACCCTGTGACCCCTGTTAAAACAAAGAAAAAATAGTACTTATTACAAAATTTCAGATAATATCCTGAATTACTGATTTGCGGGAAATAGAGGTGTGAATGAAAAATAGTTCTTGGAGTTTGGCACTAAACTGCACTTATGGAAGGAAAACAAGACCAACAGTAGTCCTGGATTTCAGATCCCATAACCCAGAGAGAGAATGAGAGCGCCGGTCACTGATGTTCTTATTTTCAGAGGAGCGAGCAGCTCCCAATGATTTAAGTGGTAGATGTGGGTGTACAGCATAGTTGCAAAACAGACTATAAATGAACTGCAGAAACCAAAGGGGGAATAATGTTCATAATCAAGGTTTGTTAGTGTTAGTGGGTGTTTATATTGTGCCACTAATATTTTAACGCCTACAGCTTTTATTAGCATCATTTCCTAAGGCCTCCTGTTCAAATATGTGTTTTTATTACATTTACATAAAGGCAGAAAATAATGTTTTTTTCTCAATCAGAAGTTGAAAAAGATACTATGTGAGAGTAGCAAATGTCTTCTGAAAGCTGAAAAAAAAACCTTTAGTATAATTGTTAGGGATGTGTGATAGATGTTTCTATTAAATGGTCTAAATTCAGTGAATGGCACTAGCTCATGAGTAATCCAGGGCAGTGGAGAAAAAGATGTGCTTTTTTGTACGTGTTTATATTACATGAATTAAGCTGGAAGCTTTGTGTTTGCAAATGACAATTCAGGTTTCTGATTCAGGAACAGCGGGTCTTGGGAATGCTTCTCATGTATGCGAATGAACATAGACTTTTTAAAGTGAAAATAATTACTTATCTAACAAAATTCATATAAATATTTTTCACTGTCTATAATAGCACTCATGAAATGCAAATATGTTCAAAATATCTTTGTTAATGGAATCACACCACACAGAGGCAACTTTGGTTTAATCGATGGGTGCTTTCAACAAAGGCAATGGCTGACAATAACCATATGAAAGGTAGAGTATCCCCTTACTTTTATATGGCTTGCACCGTCTCTTTGACATAAAGAACTGTGAGGATGTGTTAACCCCCTGAAACATTCATAAAATAAAAAACTATTTGAGGATATGGAGGGATGTAAGATAAATGGTCTACCATTTTGCCTGCTGATCTAGCTCCTTGTGTTAATCCTGGTAGTATCTCCTAGAGAAGAAAACTGAGAATGAGTACAGAATTTTTAGCTTTGGGAATCTTTGCCTGGGTTTCTCTGAGAGTATAAATGACGAGGCATTAGAAGTATATTATAATGATTTCAAAATGGAGGAAAATCTTTAAAATTAATACATTTAGGGAGATGCAGGGTGGGGAGGAGGAGAGAGGAAGAGAGGGCATGAATGGAACAGTATTGTGAGCTAGCCCATAACAGAGGAGCCCCTGATGCAATGGAATTTCATGTCATAAAGGGACTGCTGAAAACAGATGACTTTGTAATAATGCCAGGTTAATTTGTGCTTGCAGAAGTGTTGCTAAAGCAATCATGGGACCTTCATAAATATATGTGCAGTGTAATGAAGCTGGCATAGTGCTGCTGACATGCTGCATGAAAATATCATGGAATTGATAGAGTGCTCCTGGGATTTATTTAATCCAAAGTAGTGCTGAAAAGGAAAATCTGACATCTGTGTGACTCAAATTTGACAAGTTGCTTGGCAGCAAACTGCAATAGTTTGTGTCCTACTTGCCGGGGGCCTACTAATGTGATACCATTGCAGATAGCTAGTGATTATTCTTCTGCAGTTATAGTGGTAGAACCAGGGCTGGCTCTAGGATTTTTGCCGCCCCAAGCAAAAACAATTTTGGCTGCCCCCCCATTTTTCTTACCCCACCCCCCAGCCCCACCTCAACTCCGCCCCTTCCCCAAATCTCCAGCCCTGCCTCCTCCCCCCAGGCTCTCAAGCCTAGGAGGGAGGGAGGAGAGGAAGAAGCTGCGCATGCGCTGCGGCCACTCGGGGTCTCCCCCTCCCTCCCAGGCTCTCAAACCTGGGAGGGAGGGGGAGCAGCGGCGCGCGAATCAGCTGTTTCGCGCGCCACGGCCGCTCGGGATCTCCCCCTCCCTCCCGGGTTTGAGAGACTGGGAGGGAGGGTGAGCAGCGGCGGTGAGTTAGGGTGGCCGGGGCACATTTTTAGGGGTGGCATAGCCCGTGCCAGAATGCCGCCCCTAAAAATGTGCCGCCCCAAGCACCAGCTTGTTTTGCTGGTGCCTAGAGCCGGCCCTGGCTCTGCGGCCTTGACAATTTGTCCCTTATGGACTAAACTCACTCCTTGGATTTAAGCAACTTATGTTAAATGGTCACATTAATTTACATTTTGATAAAACAGCTAAAGTTTTATGGGTGGGGTAAAACAGGAGTACAGTTAACTTTGTATAGCACTTTATGCTCTAAAAAAGTTGGTGCCTAACTCCCTTAGGCTATACCACTTTTTCACAGACGCTTACACATGCTTTATTTGGTTATGTTGACTGAACTGTAAAACCCAGCTCAGCCCTTTGGCCCCCACACCAGTCAGCTGACTCCTGGGACCAGGCTGGATCAGAGGTGCTGGAACAATTTTTATAGTGGGGTGCTGAGAGTCAGTGAACCAATCTGTAAACCATAGGATGGAAACCACTTCAAGCCAGGGGGTGCGCTTCAGAACTATGGGCTGGAATGGTGGTGGTGGAGGGTCTGGCTGGGGCGGTGCATGACTACCATGATGGGGTGAGAGGCTGAAGATCCTCACTGGAGTGAGAGAAGATAGGAGCCCAAATGACTGGACAACAGAGTATACGATTCACATAGAGTAGAATAAAAAATAGAAAAAATAATACATTTATAAAAAGTGCAAAATAAATTTAAAATAGTAAAAAGAAGAACAGGAGTACTTGTGGCACCTTAGAGACTAACAAATTTATTAGAGCATATAACACGGCTGTTACTCTGAAATTTAAAATAGTAATGAATAAACTACAAAAATATTAACAGACTTAAAAAAAGTGAAATAACTGAAAAATAAAAGAATTGTAAAATACATAAAAAAACATAAAAGGGGAAATAAAATAAAATGAAACTTAAAATATATATAAACAATAAAATCAAAAAGGAAATAAAGTAAAATATATTAAAAAGGTAAAAATATAACTTAAGAAAAAACACACACCCACACAAAGAAAGAAAAAAGAAGTACAATTGTAAAACCGAGAGCGAGAGTCCATGGGGCTTGTGCTCCTATATCACAGGTGAGGAGCTCTGGTGTGTGTTCCCCCGTGTCCCCCTCTCTGCCCCCCATGTGGACAGGACTAGACAGCAGTCTCACTCCGGCCATGCGGCCACCCCAGCCTGGGAGTGAGGGGCGGCGCCCTCCCGGGCTTCCGGACCCACAGACAAAGCCCGTGTGGAACCACTCCCATTTATACATGCTGGACACAAGGTTCTTGCTCGTGTTGTACAGGAGGCTAAGCGACCCCCCTGTTATACACTGAGCAATGAGGGCTCCCTCCGTGTGGGGCAGAGGCGAGACCCTGCGCTCCAGGGATGAAGTAGCTGGTGGACAGACCCCGCCGGAGCGGGGAATGTTGGCAGGTGCCACTCTGCCTTGGATGGAGTCATCTCCACTTGAGCAAGCAAGACTCCCCGCAACCACCAGGCACCTCTTCCGTCAGTGGACGGTGACCCGGGACAGTGAGACAGAGACGGGGTGTCCCTCGGCTGGGTCCCCTGGGTCGAGATTCAGCCCAGCCACAGTGGGGTACACAAATACTAGGTGGAGAGGGGAAGGAGAGAGAGAGAGCCAGGCTGGAGGCCTCCGGGCTCTGCTCCCCTCTCTGCACCAGCTTGAGTCCCCCCCACTCAGTGCTTTTCCCAGCGTGTACCCAGCTCACACAACCTTGTGTCATGGCTCCGGGCCAAGCCTTCGGAATGAGGGGAGAGAAAAGGGCAACGCTGCCTCTGCCTGGGCTGTACAGGGAATCACCCCGCCCACCTGGAACTGCCCTCTGGGGACACAGCTGGGATTGTAGCTCATTAAGACTTCCAAAGCCTGGCCCCATTGCGGTCACACCATGAGGAAGAACAGAAACACCTGCCTTAAAAATTCAACTGTATCTAGGGTGACCCCCACCTGTATTTCAAGTTCCCTAATAGAGGACACTGCTGTTGGGGGGGTGAGCTCGAGGGGGTATTTCGGAGTGCTGGAGGGGTGTGTGTGAGTCGTGGGAGATGGTATTTGGGAGGTGCTAGACAGAGTATTTGGGGTGTGTAAGAGCAGGGGCGCCTCTCGGGACCGGGGGACCTCCCGCAGGCATGCCACCCTCAGGGTGACCAGCAGGCCACCCCCCACGGCTTGCCACCCCACGCAGGCGCTTGCTGCGCTGATGCCTGGAGCCGCCCCTGGGTAGAACTAATATGTTCTAGATAGAAGCAGTTTTGCATCATATTGCAATAGCAGCAGATTCTTCACAGATTGAAAATCCATTGATTAGATTAAATTGATTATTTAATTTCACTGCTAAATTACAAGGGGGATTCAAGAACCATTCAAAAGGAGAATGCTTGTTAGCTGTTAAGGAAGTTATAAGGAGTTGCTACATGCAGTGTTGTTGTAGTGCTGAACAATTTTGGGACTTCTAGGTTTTCAGTATTTTGCATCTTCAGTGACATAGCTGGAAATCTCATGTTACTCTTCTTGATTTCATAGGGGCTGATTATAAGAACATAAGAATGGCCATACTGGGTCAGACCAAAGGTCCATCTAGCCCAGTATCCTGTCTTCCGACAGTGGCCAGTGCCAGGTGCCCCAGAGGGAATGAATAGAACAGGTAATCATCAAGTGATCCATCCCCAGTCACTCATTCCCAGTTTCTGGCAAACAGAAGCTAAGGACACCATTCCTTTCCATCCTGGCTAATAGCCATTGATGGACCTATCCTCCATGAAATTATCTAGTTCTTTTTTGAACCCTGTTATGGTCTTGGCCTTCACATCATCCTCTGGCAAGGATTTCCACAGATTGACTATGTGTTGTGTGAAGAAATACTTCCTTTTATTTGTTTTAAACCTGCTGCTTATTAATTTCATTTGGTGACCCCTAGTTCTTGAGTTATGAGAAGTAGTAAACAGCATTTCCTTATCTACTTTCTCTACACCAGTCATGATTTTATAGACCTCAATCATATCTCCCCTTAGCCGTCTCTTTTCCAAGCTGAAAAGTCCCAGTTTTATTAATCTCTCCTCATACAGAAGCTGTTCCGTACCCCTAATCGTTTTTTTTGCCCTTTTCTCTACCTTTTCCAATTCCAATATAATATGGTATTATTTTCAGTGACTGAAAATTTGGCCCTTTCTATAATCCCTCTTGGAGTACAATCCCTCTTGGAGTAATCTGGGGCTTCCACTGGGCTTTGGTGAGTAACCTGAATTGTGGTTATAGCCAATATACGACTGCAAAAATGATACATTCTTAGGGCTGGTCTATACTACCGTGGTAAATTGATCTAACTTATGCAACTTCAGTTACATGAATAATATAACTGAAATCGACATAGTTAGAACCACTTACCACAGTGGCTACTCTGCGCTGTGTCGATGGGAAAGCATTTCCCTGTTGACCTCCCTTACCTTCTCGGGGAGGTGGTGTACACAAATCGATGGGAGAGTGCTCTCCCATCGATTTAGCGTGTCTTCATGAGACCTGCTAAATTGACACTTGCTGCATCGATTGCAGCAGTGCCAATCTACAGGCAAGTGCAAACAAGCCCTTAGACAACACACCTAAGTGTTTTGCTACTGTAAACACTGCATAGCCAATATCATGATGGAAAAATGGCCTGGATTTAGTCTGCCTCATGCATCCTCAACAAAATTGTCAGTTAATTCTCACTGAGGAATTCTCATTACTAGTGAATGTGAGAGGAGGGGAAGCTTGAGTTTGTTACTGATCTGGCTGTCAGAAAAATAATCTTTTTACTCACAAAATGAGCAAATTCAATATGGGAGTTGTTGAGAGAAAATATATTTCTTACCATAGCTTCTCATACTGTAACAGCATTTTGAAAAGCATTGCAACTGTGCCACTGAGAGAATTGCTGAGGGGAAGGAAACCATGTATTATTTAATCATTTTAGGCTGTTTGCATGATGTGATTAAGAACTTCCTACTCTATACCCCACCCAAGAGACATTAGACTTTGAATATAGTAGCAATGTACAGATAAATTAACATTTGGAAAAAATCTATTAATATCAAGCATTAATAGAAGAGGCTGGGGAAGCCCCAATACTCTGGGGTAGCGTGGATTACTGCTAGATTATTGTATTCGGCAAGATTGTGTGAATAGCACAGACATGAAAGCACTAAAGCAAGTTCAAACGGGGACTTTTTAGCTAAATTTTCATTCTTTCTCTGTCATGTGCCAATAATTTTAATGTTGTAATCTCTGAAGTACAGTAGAATTGAGGAAAGCAAAGTGATTGATGCTAATTAATGGTAATTAATAAAGAGGAACTTACTGACTACAGAAACCCTCAAACCAGAACTTATTCTTAATATATATATGAAGAGAGAAACTGTATCCATATTCACTTGCTGATGTTTCACATGCAAAAGCGGTCATTCTGTAATCGCAATTATTTGGGTGTAGAGGCAATGTCCAGAGATTTTTAAGAGCAGTTCAGGATTCATTTTTATAATCATCTGTGTCAATATTGTGGTTAAATCAAACAATACTTCAGGGAGGTAGTAGATTTATTTAAAAAAAAAAAAAAAAACTGTTTGGATTTGTATATACCTCCAATATTAAGGCCGGGTCTAAACTAACACTTACTTCAGTATAGGCGAGTCGCATCATACGCGCATTTAACTCTACGCAAATTCAACTATACGCGCTTGGCAAAAAAAAGAAAAACAACAAGATACCTGTAAATAGTGCGGGCAATTCCATCCAATGAGCATATGCACCAGAGTGAGCATGAGATGGGAGACGTGAATCTGCTGTTCCCTCAGTCGGTCTCAGTTCCCTCGTGCCTCTCATAGTGTGAGCATCTCGTCACGCTGAGTGTGATTCTAGTGTTTAAAGATACTTATTTTTCGTACAACATTTCCCCTAAACGCAAGCCAACTACTTCATCTGGTGCTCAACCAAAGAAACAGCGATCTGTTCCAACGCTGGAGGAAAAACTGGCTGTGCTGGACTTATTGAGAGATGGTATGTCGGTCTCCAACGTGGCGTGTAAATATGGCATGTAAATTATAAAAACATAACGAATCTAGCATCCGTGCCATCAAGATTCGAGAGAGAGAAATTCATCAAGCCATGGCATCAAGTGCTCCAATAACTGCTAAGGTGACGAGCCAGGTGCATGATAAGACTTTAGTGAAGACTGAAAAGGCATTAAACTTATAGCTGGAAGACCTGAATCATAAACGTGTGCCTATAGATGGCAACACATTGCGAGAAAAGGCCCTTAGCCTCTATGCACTGTTCAAACTTCTAGCCAAAGAGGGACAGTTTTCTGATGAGAAGGAATTCAAAGCCAGCCAAGGTTGGCTTAACAGTTTTAGGAACCGCTTCAACTTCAAAAACGTGCAGACTACTTGTGAAGTTACATCTGCCAATGAATAGGCAGCAAAAGCCTACCCCGAACAATTAAAGAAAATCATAGACGAAAAGGGCTATCTTCCAGACAAGTTTTTAATGCTGACGAGACTGGGCTCTTCTGGAAAAAAATGCCCAACCGCACTTACATTTCGAAATCAGAAAGATAAGCCCCTGGCTTCAAAGCAACTAAAAGACCGTGTGACTGTGTTGTTTTGTGGCAATGTGGCTGGGCATTTAATAAAGCTGGGCTTGCTCTACAGGGCTGCAAATCCCCGTGCCCTAAAAGGCAAGAACAAAAATCTCCTGCCTGTGTTCTGGCAATGAAATAAAAAGGCTTGGGTGATGGCAGCATTATTTCTGGATTGGTTCCACAAGTGTTTCATTCTGGAGGTCAAGTGGTACCTCGAAGAGAAAGGACTTGACTTTAAAGTGTTGCTGATTGTAGACAATGCTCCTGGCCACCCTGTGGCACTCCGGTTTACACATAACGACACTGAAGTCGTCTTTCTCCCCCCCCCCCAATACCACCTCCATCCTCCAACCTCTCGACCAAGGCGTGATTCGCTGTTTCAAGGCCACGTACACGAGGCTTATGTTCTCACGGATACCTAGCACTATGGATGATGATCTCAATCTTAATGTGATGGAGCGTTGGAAGTCCTTCAACATTGCTGATTGCATCACTTATATTAAACAGGCAATGGATGCAATCAAGCCTGAAACAGTCAATGCATGTTGGCGAAACCTATGGAAAGAATGTGTGAATGATTTTAAGGGTTTCCTGACCATTGACAAAGAAGTGAAATGCATTGTTCAGGTGGCCAGGCAAGTGGGTGGTGATGGCTTCATCAAAATCCTTGAGGAAGAAATTGAAGAATTAATTGAGAGCCATAGAGAAACATTGACTAACGAAGAGTTAGAGGAACTGATAAAATCGTTTACAGAAGACGAAGATGATGACGATGAACAGGAAGAGCCAGCAAGTTGGAATCTTCATAAATTTGCTGAAGTGTTCCAAGCAGTGGAACACTTGAATGATTTAATTTCTGAATACGATCCCTCTATGGAACGAAGCCTCAAAATCACACGTAGCATAATGACGATTTGAGACCATATCAAGAAATGTTTGAGCAGCTCAAGAGACAACAGCGACAGTTGCTGATCACCATGTTTTTCAAGGAAAAACAGCCAGCAGCAGATGAGCCTACGCAATCAACTTCTCGAGCTGAACCAGAGCCAGCCACTTCATCTACAACTCGCTCTCCGTCACCTCTGTTTCCTGGATTGACATCAAGCCCTGATGACCCCCTGTAATTACTGCCTGTAATTAAAAATACAGTACTGTAAAATTATATTTTGCATATGTACTCTTTATTATATACTGTACATTATTGTATACATTATACATTTATACATATTACTGTACAGGGTTGTATACACAAAACCATGTACAGTATACTGTACTTTATGGGTGATTTAAGGGATTTTCAAGGATAATTTTGACTATACGCGATTTTAGCCTTACGTGCTGTCTTTAGAACCTAACCCCCGCATAAGATGCGACTCCACTGTATAACTTACGTTGCTCAGGGATGTGAATAAGCCACTCCCCAAGCAACATAAGTCACATTGACCTAAGCACTGGAGTGAACAGCACTATGTCAGTAGGCGAGCTTCTCCCCCGAACATAGCTACCACCTCTCGCAGAAATGGATTTATTATGCCAACCAGAGAGAGCTCTCTCATAGGCATAGAGCATCTTCACCAGACGTGCTACTGTACTGAGGCAGCTGCGCCAATGTAGCACTTCTAGTGTAGACTAGCCCTAAGTTGTCCAGGCTAGCCTCCCATGAAAGCATAAGTTTGTTCCCTGTAAAACACTTTCTAACTCCCCTCCCTCCCTATTGAGTTTAAATGTTCCAAATGATGGTGCTCCTACCACTTACTTAGGAAGCAGTAATCCAACCTGATACAAATCACTGTCAGGAAGTTTACCATGAACACCATTGGGGTAGAGGCTTTCTTTTTATTCAGTGTATACAGTGCCTAGCATAGTGGAGTCCTGGTCTCTGAGTAGGGCCTCTAGGTGTCTTGGATATACAAGTAATAATAATAAAATTAGGCTGATTATCTTCTTTTTCTTAACTTCATCCCATTACTCTTAGTTAACTCACTTGAACCACCCAAAATAATTGTTTTTCTTCTTGGTATTTATACACATTTCAAATATTTGTATGTTGTTGACATCTTTCCCTCCCCATGAAAAACAAAATCACAAAAACCCAGCAACATATTCTTAGTCATCTCTTAGTCAAGCTATCTATATTTAGCTCTTTTAATCATTTGTCATTGAATGAGGGAAGATTAAACAAGCTTATCAGGAATGATTAAAGGACTTTATATAGAGCACTATGTGGATTTATGTTATGTTGGCGTTCAAGCTCTTCAAAGTTAGTGAATATTTTTGTCTGAAATACTAGACTGAAATAAAGATGAGTAACCTGTCTAAAAATGCCTAAATCACTTAAGCACTTTTATAAATTTTACTCAGGGAAATGCTGAGTTGTGGGGCCTTGTAGGTCAGTTTCCTGTACAGAGTAGAAATTGTAATGAGGTGTTTTTAGTGTAATTTGTTTACAAAGTGCACAGACGTCTTGTTTCATTGGACAGGGTAGTAACATACTGCACACAGACAACTTTTTATTGCAGAGACCTTCGGTAAGGCACCTTTAACCTGCCCTAGGAGCAACTGTTTTGCACCTCTGTCTCTCTCAAATCACATTTCTTCACAAAACCGTCTCCTTTTCCTGTCCCAGTCCTTGCATTTTACACCTGGATACCCCTACTCCAAGTCCACTCACTGAAGCTGTTTGGGACTCAGAATAGATGTGCAGGCTCACCTATCTTTTTGGTGCATGTGCCATGACCACACAAAGGAGATTGCTTTACAGTGTCCCTTTACAACTTCCTGGGTGCAATTACTGCATGACCTATTTAACTCTTTCTATGGAGAGTTTCACCCTGGGTGCCTATACATCAGCTATTGGCATCTTTTGTGATAATATTTGGGGAAGTAGTGGAGTATTAAGGGCAACATATTGTCCATAGGTTATTTCTGGTAGCTATCACACTTGAGGGTTATGCTTACGGGGTCGGGGGGGGGGGGGGGGGGGAAGGAAAAATTCCCTGTCACTTTAAAATGCTGAGACATAATATATCATAGTTCAGGCACAGGATGATGCTACCTTTTAGTCCTGTTGTGTCTGTGTGTCTAGTGATGCAAAACATGGGAGTGCTGTTTTTCAGAGGCATTATATTCAGGCATGACAGATAAACACTGCATGATCGCCATGGGAAAGGTGAAGGTGGGGATATCAAAATGTACATAGCAACTATCCGGTCTATGAACACCTTATATTTAGTGGATCATCACAACTTTCTTTTTTAATGTAATCACTGTGTGAGTCAATTCTTCAAATGTGTAAATTAAAGTGCAGAGGATTTGAATAAATAGTGTCCTTTAACAGTTGACAAGAAACAGGCCTGATATAGTCTTTCAGTTCGGTGAGTTTGCTCTTTACTACCTTCTTGCTCTCTCTAGTTTCTGCCTTCAGGCATTCCACAAACACTTATGTTACATATATCTATATATATCTATATATAGATATATAGATATATATAGATATATAGATATATATTTCCCAGACACTGGAATTCTCTAAGAAAATGTTTTACAGTCCTCATAGTGACTCTTTATTCATATAGCACTTTTAATATCAAATCTTTCTTTTCCAATGCCTGTCCAAATTAGATATTTTAAAGTGTCTTAAAATAAGAACAGATGCTGAATTGAATGTGACTTAATGACTCGTTTTATTGGCATTCTGTAAGATTTTGGGACACTGAATTGAAATTAAATTGATCCCAAAATCATACAACTGCAGAATTACCCCCAGATTCTATCCACTATGGCCCCAATCCAGCAGACACACAAGAATGACTATATATGCAGTGTTACTGTTATTGAGTGAAATGCACTTTGTCACAGCTAACAGACTATGACACTGAGTGCATTTCCCAGACCTGAAGAAGAGTCCTGTGTAAACTCCAAAGCTTGTCTCTCTCACCAACAGAAGTTGGTACAATAAAAGATATTACCTCATCCACCTTAAGTCTCTAACATGTGTAAGGAGTCCCACTGAATTTATTGGGACTATTCATATGACCAAAACTACTCCAATATATAAAGTGTTTGCAAGATGGGGGCCTACGTGTGCTCCTTGGCGTAAACAATCATTCAAATTACTATTATTTCAGTTTAATCAAAGCTTACAATTCCCTTTAAATGGTTAAAAGAGAGAAGTTTGAAGATAAAAACTCATATCCACTACCCACATAACAGGTTCAGGCAACTCATTGGGGGAATAAAATAGATTAATTACCTTGACTATACAGCAGGAAATCCTCTGAAGTAACTGAACAGTCTGATTGTCAGTAGAATTTCTCAGGGAAAGAGAGGAATTTGTAACAGCAGGATAAATTAGCAGGAATATATTGTGTGATCATCTGGGTATTTTACTTACACATTCTGTAGTATTCATTATCTATATCAATGTTGAAAATTGATCTTTGAAATGTATAAAATTTAGCAATACTACAAAGTTGTTCAAAATATGTGGACTTTTTTTACATGCCACTTCTGTCTGGCAGGGTTAGCTGAAGTAATGTTTGCGTGTCAGTCAACAAATTTTCAGATAGGAATTTTACTAAGTATATCTATACATTTAAATTTTTCATCCCAAGTCAGGATAGGAAAAATATTGAACTCTTAAAAATATTATTTTTCCAACCCAGCTCAGCTCTACATGTTATGCACTACAATACCTGACATCATGAAATAATGTGAAAATAATTTAAAGTGGGGAGGGGGGAGTTTTAAATGGAAATTTCATTTTGAAACCAAATTTGAAATGTTTCTGAAATAAAATTCTTGAAAATGAAATTTCTGCATTTAAAAACATTTTTTCCAGGGAAACTTTGTTGAAATCATATGATTTTTCCAACTAGCCCTATTGCACTACAAAGTGTGGAAGGAAAGAATTTAAAGATCTATTTAACTGGTATGATATCTCACCTGACTTGCTCATAGAAAGTTTTTGGAATAGAAAGGTTTAGGGCATAGCAGGAGGATCTGTTGCTGCACAGAGAAAACCTAAAAGGACTTGTGGAGGTTACCCTTCACCATTTTACAGGGAACATATATTTACAACCATCATACACTCCTAAAATGGAATATGTTAATGTTTTATTAGTATATCTTTGTGTTATGTTACATTTTTGAGTTATTTGTGGTTCATTTTTTTTGCAAGGCTAACACCATAAGTAACCAAATCTAACTAATTGGTATGATATATTAATATTAAGGTACTGCATGACTGCATCAGTAGTGATATTGTATGCATTTTTAACAGTGTCTGCAGGTCTTCTGGAATAACAACGGGTGCTTGTATAGCACCTTTCAGCAAAGGGTCTCAATATATTTGAGCATTGATTTATTAACTTTCATTTCAAAGCAACATCTTGCTGCACAAGAAGTTCAGGAAAGATCCAAGTACTTCAAAAATGATTAAAACTTTGAATACTACAAAGCTGGTCCTATAAACCAGCTCTTCCCCTGCCTTGTTCCTTCAATTTTCTCTTGCTGCTTGCCACTGGCATGTAGCTGCCATTCTGCTCTTTGACTGGTATAGTAGTATTTGCCAACCCCGTGTTTAAAAAAATAAAAGCCTCCCAAAAATCATGTGAATGTTGTTAAAATCATGAGATTTTAGAAAACTAATGTTTGTTCTTTTTATTTATCTTTTGGTTTTTAAGCCTTTGGGTTCATGTTTTCAAAACTTTGTTCACAACTGTGAGAGCTAGAAAGTTACTTTAAAAAAAAAAAAAAAAAAGCTGAGCTTTTCAGATAGTCCAGGAGTTGAGGCTTTACGAAGAACACTAAGTATCAATAGACTCATGACAAAATAATGAGAATTGTCAACACTGCTTTAAAGCAGCATGCCAGCTAGCAGCTTCTCTGGGCCTCTGTATTTACCCCACATGTTGACTGGCTGTGCAGGCTCCCCATCCAGCCCACGGCTTCCCGCTCCCTGCCGTTCTCTCCCTCTTCTGACTAAACCAGTGCTGCTTCTGTTTGATCCTCATGCACTGCGAACCATACTGCTCCATCTTCTACCTCTTCTCCAGATGTCATTGATCCCCATACTCTTCATCTCTGGAAAAAGTCAGGAATGAGGGAGGTAAGCCTCACAACACTTGTTACTGATGGTTAAATTGATACAAGAGAGATTAAGGCCAAATCTCCATCCTCATTGCAGGAAACTTCCATTTCTGTTAGATGGGTGAGGGTAGAAGCATCAAGCAGCTACTGTGACCTATCCATTTGTCTGCTTGTTGCTCATTCCTCTCCCTGCCACCCACTCATTCGCCAACCAATGATGGGAACAATACCATGTAGGGAGGTAGTCACCTGCCCACATGGGAGAACAGCAGATAGTGGTAGGCACTCTTTCCAACTGCAATGGATGTGGTTAGTCATCAGAAACTTGAAAAGTAGGAAGAAAGAGGCAGAGCATCCAGAAACTTGAAAAGGGTAAAGAGAACGGAAGACCCAGAGTAAAGAGAAGTTGTGTGGTTTGGGATGGATATATTAGGTAGGTGGATGGCAGATGTGGCAGGGCATGGAAAGGGAGAATACTTCTAAGTTTCTAGGGGGATCACATTGAATTTGTCCTTGTGGGAGGGCATCTGAATATTGCACCTTGAAGTGAAGTGTTTTTGTCATCTTGTTGGGTTTTCTTCTTGTGTTATGTTTGAGCAAAATTTATTTCCCAGCAGGCACATTTAACCAACATTCATTCTCTCTCTCTGAACCTTAAGGGTATTGCTTGAGAGAATGTTGATAGTTAGAATTTTCCAGGAGATTCAGAAATGCAGAACTCTGATTGGCCGCTGAGGAGGTAATGCTTTCAAAATTCTATAAAGAGCCTTCTAGTGTTAAGGGGACATGTGCTTCCAACAACCAGTTAGTATTTGAGCAGGGGGGCAGGGTAGAAGGTCTCCATGGAAGGTGCATTATGGATATTTCCTCTGAAGATTGGCACTATTGACTAGATGCCAGTTGAGGGTTTACTTTCAAGTCACTGAAGGGATTTTATTTGAAAGGGAAAAATCCATTTTCAGAATTTATTTTGCTACTTAGTTAAATTGGCTCAATACTCTAAGGTGTATTAAGACAAAATTAAATCAGATTTAGCCAACAAGGAGAAAACAGATTTTAAGAAATCTGTTCCAGAGAGCATGGAATTTTCAACAATATCAAAAGGGTATTCTAGTGAATATTTTAAAAAGCCTGAACTGTTCAGGTCTCATTGTCTCTGAACATATTTTTTTTTCTGTTGCATAGAAACAGTATTCTTTAAAGATTTGTATATTGTTAGTGGCTGTTCTTGCACAATAAAACCATCTTGAAAAGTTAACTGACATTAGGGGCTTCACTCCTAATTGTACTCCAGATAAGCAGGGCTCTTGCTGACCTGATGATACAGTAGCAGTAGTTTATATTCTAGCAGGCAGGCTACCAAACCTGAGCTTGTGGGTAATCCAGTTTAGCAGAGACTGCACAATTTCCCCCAAATGGGCCAAACTCAATGTTAGAGTAAGCAGATGCAATTCAGTTCATTTTAATGGAGATATGTCTGTTCAAACCAGGGCTGAATTTGACCCAGTACTTTTGGTTTCCATAGGGAAAGTGCATCTCAGTTCATTCCATCATCAGCTGGAAGAAAACTATGGAAGAATGAAGGGGAGGGGAAGTTTCAAAATAAGAAGAAAGGAAGTAATATACTGTATGCATTATTGCCTAAGGCCAATATAAAGGGAAGGAAAGGGAAAAAAAAAAAAAACCTAACTATAGCTCATATTGTATATAAACAATAGTCTTTGGGGAAATCATCTGTTTGCTCTTATTGTCATCATTTTTCAAATAACAATCTTTTGAAGGATGATTAATTACCTTTGCTGGGATTAAGCATATCTGTTTTATTCTTATCAATTGATTGAACAATATGATGTATCTAATGAATGTTTGCTTTCACTTCTCAGTAGCCAGTTTTTTACTAAGCAGTCAGCGCCATTGGTGTAGTATTAGTCATGGGAATTCTCTAGCAGACTAGATCATGCAGTCATTGCATTAACTGTAATCTGCCTTACTTTCAGTATTCAGAGGGAAAATATCAGTATATTAGACCTGATAGCAACTTTGGAGAATAATAGAATTGTATCTAATTATGCAGTTGCAAATTAAAATACCTGACACATTCATATTTGGCATTACAAGAAGTGTGGTATAATCTCTAAAATAAAGGTAAAAGATATTGGATTTAGGAATTTAAACATTATCTACTGCTGTTCATAATGAGATTTCAGCACAGAATTCAAATCAAAATTGTATTCACTGCAGAAGTGAAATTGAAGGAATTTGGGAAATGTTAAAAAGCATATGGGTTATGACTTAGTCCTCCAATAATATGCAAAGCTTCTTATTTCTTGCCTTAGACTTGGAAATATTTTCCTGTGTGAGGACCCAATCCTACCTTCTTGATTTTTCCATTTACTTCAGTGATACTAAGATGAGGATCTAAATTGACAAAAATTCACTGAAGATGTTTTTTTTTCTTTTTTTGCGTATACAGAATGTCAAAAACTATTTTAGCTCTTCAAATTGAAACCTAAAACCTAATCAAACTGATTAGCTGCAGTACAGAGAAAGAAATGCTTGCATTGCTCTTTAGTAACTCCTGCAGTGGGTGTGAGGAATGGAATGAACAGCTTTCTGATACAAGTGCTTCCAAGAAATAAGATATACAGAGGTGCTACCTAGAGCAAATATTTGTTTAAGCAGCAAACATGAAACCATCCCTGAAAAGGCCATGTGATAGTTTCCAATGTTCATTTTGGATGTCTGTTGTAAAGAATTTTCTTCTCCGAGACTGACCATAACAGTCCTAAATAAATAAATAAAATGTGAACGTGCATTTATTTTTAGCTCCAGCAAAAGAAATCTCTGCAGACAGGTTGGCATTACATTTCTCATCATGATGTTGCCCTCCGTTACAGTATATTTACTTAGCTTTAAAATTTCATTTTGTATAGCTTCTTCCCTCTTCAGAGAAGAAACTAGTATTTTATTGTATTTTGTCTTTTTCAAAATGAATGTATCAGTTTCTGTTCATAATGCTGCATTGATAGGACTGTCAGAATCATTCTCATTAGTCTTGTTTTCAGAGTTGGTAACTTTGCTACAAAAACCTGCTTGAAAACTAAAACTTACGCCATGTTTCAAGTGGTTGTTTCAACTGTTCTTCAAAATATGGAGAGAAAAAAAAATGACTAACTGTTCATGCTAAGCTTATTTTAAGGTGGCATGCAGAAGACATACAGTGCATTAGCAAAAAAGGTGCTAATCTTAATGTTATGACCTGTCTACTTCCAGACATTGTAAAAAGGGGTCGGAGGTGACAAGCTCTAACTTTGATGCACAAATAGCCTTCCAAAATGTTTGTGCATGCAACTTCCATTCCAGAACAATAATTTAAATCTTTGAAATCCACACCATTCAAATTTCTTTCTTCTGATAGTAGGAGGAATTGTTACATGTCCATACATAGACAGTAATAGTTGTGAAGCTAAAAATAATTCATACACTTGAGAAATTCCTGCAGAATCTAATTGTCTAATCTATAACCATAATGTTTATCACTCAGAAATGACTTGCTAGCCATACAAAGTAGTACTTGCTTCCAGTGTCTGCTGCTAGTACAGTTTGGGTATAGCAGGGAAGAAGCCTTCCTTTGAGTTATGGATTAGATTTCCAGAACAGTAAAAGGCTGTTCACTCTTTAATGTATGAATACCCGACAGTCACACACTGTTTTATATTGACCCTCTTTCTTCACGCACACTGTTGTACAATACACCTCTTCATTTTGAGGTCACATTTTTTAATTCTGCATGGCTCATTCATATTCCTTCTTTATGTGACCTTGATCCTCTCCGGCTACTGCAAGTGTTGTTCAGTTAGTGGGTAGTTACCGAAGCCTTGTCGGCATGGGAAAGTTGTAACAATATCACGTAAGGTGTGAATTTAAACCAAAAATAGTTGAATTCATGCAAAATTTTGTGTGGACATTCTTATTTTGGTATGAGTGACTTAGTTTTGTTTAGGTTAAGCCAATTAGGAAAAGATTTAACTAAACTGAAGTAAACCACTATTACACATATGAGTAATCACCCAGCCTTTTGCACAGGTTTCACTATAACAATTAAAACTCTTAAGTTATGCTGGTACAACTTTCTCCCACAGAGAGGCCTTGAATGCTCAGTGAATGAACGGAGCTGCTTGAATTGCATCTGCAGTTCATCCAATAGCTGTGGAGCAAGATACGGAACTAGCTAAATGAATGTCCCTGCAAGATATTTCTGTCAAACAGTTGGAGATTTTATTTAAGACTTAATTTTAATGCCTTGAAAAATATTATTGTAAGGTTTTGCTCTATTACTGGAGTGCACAGAACATGTATGGTTAAACTTTAGGTCTTCATGAGGAAATAATGGATGCCCATGTTTCACTCTGTTGCCTCTGTATCAAAGCACCATTGTCTCTGCTTATACTACTCTGGCAATTCTGACTGTACTCAGTGTAGCATTAAAAGGTAAAGAAGATACCTTAAAAATCTAATTATCACTACAATGTCTACTGGAGAGAGGATGACAAGATTGTCAAGTTTTATGTAACATTCAAGTACAAGCTGCTTATTGCATAAGTAATCATATCATGTAATGAAAAAAATTAAGAACTAAAGATTTATAGTTTTCAGAAAGTGTAAGAATTTATGAAGTATCTTTTTTCCCTCTGTTAAAAAAATTAATCCACCTTCCCAATCTACTTTGTCATCTAGCTATGATTTTGGCTTTCATGTTTTCATTTGGTATCACTCTTTGATAATACTAAAATGAATAAATGGACATCCATCCAAAAGGCCAAATTAAGGTGGCTAGATGTAGAGGCATGCTGGGGTGGATGGGATGTAGTGTAACAGCTGTGGTGTCTGTGTAGGTGGGCATCATACCTTTGTGGCATGGGAGTGTAATGCTTCAGGTGCACTGAAGAAAGTGCATTCCTGTGCAGGCTTTGCTACTCCTTGGAAAAATCATGTGCTTTCTACCCCAGCATAGCCAATTGTTGTTTGAAGTTTGGAGTGATGCCCACATCCCACACCACACTAACATATCCTCCAACTAAGCCATTGGACAACGATGGCAGTGCTAGATCCACTAGCTGAAACAAGGATGTTTTAGTTTTCCTAATGATCTGTATAGTAAAGTTGCCATTCATTCTGCTGTATGATTGTGTCTGCTAAGTACAGTTGATGATGGAGTATAGCTGGGCAAATAACTAATTTTTTTTTGGTTTGGTAGCTGAACCAAAAAATAAAATAATTTTTGTTTAGGATCAAACAAAATGTTTCATTTGATATGAAATGTTTAGGGGTTTTTGAACTGTTATAAATAAAAATGAAGTAAATTTCTAAAAATAAGTAGTTTCAAATAGGAAAAAAAACTACATCTTTTATTTCAAAATGTCAATAAAAATGTTTCCATTTTTTCAGAATGTATTTTGACTAACACAATTCACCAAATGTTTCAGTTGAACCAAATGTGCCTTTTTCAGCAAAAATGTTTCAGCTGAAAAATTTTCCCTAGTATAGACTGAGGGTCATTAAAGCCAGGAACAAGGTGCCATGATAGTAATTTGATAAAGTCTTTGGTAGGGTGAAATTGTACTGCTGGTAGTATTAATGATTGATTAGTTCACCATTGTTATGGCATATGGGCTGCATTAGTAGGAGCTTGATGGCATATTGGGCTGTATTAGTAGGAGCATTGCCAGCAGATCAAGAAGTGATTATTCCCCTCTATTCAGCACTGGTGAGGCCACATCTGGAGTATTGCATCCAGTTTTGGGCCCCCCACTACTAGAAGGTTGTGGACAAATTGGAGAGAGTCCAGCGGAGGGCAACAAAAATTATTAGGGGGCTGGGGCACATGACTTATGAGGAGAGGCTTTGGGAACTGGGCTTATTTAGTCTGCAGAAGAGAAGAGCGAGGGGGGATTTGATAGCAGCCTTCAACTACCTGAAGGGGTGTCCCAAAAAGGATGGAGCTAGGCTATTCTCAGTGGTGGCAGATGACAGAACAAGGAGCAATGGTCTCAAGTTGCAGTGGGGGAGGTCTAAATTGGATATTAGGAAAATCTATTTCACTAGGAGGATGGTGAAGCACTGGAATGGGTTACCTAAGGAGGTGATGGAATCTCCATCCCTAGAGGTTTTTAAGGCACAGTTTGACAAAGCCCTGTCTGGCATGATTTAGTTTGGGTTGGTCCTGCTTTGAGCAGGGGATTGGACTAGATGACCTCCTGAGGTCTCTTCCAACCCTAATCTTCCATGATTCTATTATTATAGTTTAGGAAGGAATTTTATCATAATATGGACTAGAGCCATAAAATTAGATCCAGATGCAAACTTTCAGATGAAAATTTAGTAATTGGGTTCTAGTTTGGGCTAATTACAGAGAGGTCACAGTTTTGAAGTGTGGAATTAGACTTTCTCAGAGTTTGTTGGGGGAAGGAGGGTGTCAAATCAGGGGTTCTGGTTCAGGGTGATCTCTAATGCTCATATTTTCTTTTGTCACCTAATTCTAAGTGGCACAGTACAGTTTGCACTTATCCTTTCATGAGATTTGTCTGCACTAGCACTTTTGTTGGTAAAACTTTTGTTGGTCGGGGGTGTGGGAAAAAAAACAAACCCACCCCCGGTGACCAACAAGTTTCACTGACAAAAGTGCTGGTGTGGACAGAGCTACCACTCTCCTGCTGACATAGCTACCACTGTTTGTTGGGAGTGGTTTAATTATGCCAGCTGGAGAGCTCTCTCCCGCCGGCATACAGCGGCCACGCAGGAGACCTTACAGTGGCACAACTGCAGTGGCACAATGTAGACATAGCCATTGTGTGAGACAGGAAACTTCAGTAAACTGCCCTGATTGCCTTTGTGTAAGTTGATGCTAAATCCTCTGAGCCTTCCTGCAGCCAGAGTCTAAAATGCAGTAATCCCAATATTGGTCCACTATATTATGGGTGAGGATGAAGCAGTCCCTTGTGTACCATGACACTCAGGCTATGTCTATACCACAAGCTCTACAGCAGCACAGCTGCAGCTATGCCACCATTGCGCTTTAGTGTAGATGCTTGCTAGACCGATGGAAGGTGTTTTACCATTATTATAAATTCACCCGCTCGAGAAGTGGTAACTAGGTCAATGGAAAAATTCTTCTGTTGACCTAGTGGCATCTATATCAGGGTTTCGGGTGACTTAACTATGTCTCTGAGGGGTGTGAATTTTCACACCCCATAAGCGATGTAACTAGGTTGACCTAAGTTTTCTTTGTAGACCAGACCGAAGATCTGTGGTAGCTACCTCTCTTCACAGGACATACAAAGAAAAATCAATCATTCAATTAACCAATCAATTTGCAGTCATGTAGTAATAAGGTGATAAATAACGGCCAGCATGGATTTGTCAAGAACAAATCATGTCAAACCAACCTAATAGCTTTCTTTGACAGGCTAACAAGCCTTGTGGATGGGGGGGTGGGGGTGGGGAAGAGAAGCAGTAGACGTGGTATATCTTGACTTCAGTAAGACTTTTGACGCTGTCTCGCATGACCTTCTCATAAACAAACTAAGGAAATACTAGATGGAGCTACTAAAAGGTGGGTGCATAACTGGTTGGAAAACCATTTCCAGAGAGTAATTATCAGTGGTTCACAGTCAAACTGGAAGGGCATATCAAGTGGGGTCCAGCAGGGTTCAGTTCTGAGTGTCCAGTTCTGTTCAATATCTTCATCAGTGATTTAGATAATGGCATAGAGAGTCAAGTTGGGAGGGGTTGCAAGTGCTTTGGAGGGTAGAATTAAAATTCAAAATGATCTGGACAAACTGGAGAAATGGTCTGAAGTAAATAGGATGAAATTCAATAAGGACAAATGCAAAGTACTCCACTTAGGAAGGAACAATCAGTTGCAGTCATACAAAATGGGAAATGACTGCTTAAGAAGGAGTACTGTTGAAAGGGATATGGGAGTCATAGTGGATCACAAGCTATATGAGTCAACAGTATAACACTGTCGCAAAAAAAAAAAAAGCAAACATGATTCTGCATTGTATTAACAAGAGTGTTGTAAGCAAGACATGAGAAATAATTCTTCCACTCTACTTTATGCTGATATGGCCTCAATTGGAGTATTGTGTCTGGTTCTGAGTGCCACATTTTGGGAAAAATGTGGACAAATTAGAGAGAGTCCAGAGAAGAGCAACAAAAATGATTAAAGATCTAGAAAACATGTCCTCTGAGGGAAGACTGAAAAAAAAATGTGTTTGCGTAGTCTAGAGAAGAGAGGACTGAGGATACATAAAAGTTTTCAAGTTTACAAGTGTTACAAGGAGGAGGGAGAGAAATTGTTCTCCTTAACCTCTGAGGGTAGGACAAGAAGCAGTGGTCTTAAATTGCAGCAAGGGCAGTTTAGGTCAGACATTAGGAAAAACTTCCCAACTGTCAGGATAGTTAAGCACTGGAATAAATTGCCTAGGGAGGTTGTGGAATCTCCATAATTGAAGATTTCTAAGAGCGGGTTAGACAAACACTTGTCAGAGATGGCCAAGATAATACTTACTTCTGCCTTGAGTGCAGAGGACTGGACTAGAAGACCTCTTGAGGTCTCTTCCAATCCTATGATTCTATGAAAAATGGCAGGTGCTTGGACTTTGTATTCACAGCCAACGTAGAGCCATTGGCCAAAACCTCCCAGAGATAAGAGAACAGTGGGCTATGATTACTGCAGTCATGGTTTTGCTTCAGAAGAGCCCTGTGCCCTGAATCCAGATTGTGGGGGAAATTCTATTTCTCTTCAACATTTGTGAAGGATTTGGAGATAACCCAGGACTCTGCCTTTAGTTTTATCCCAACAATCTGTCATATATTCTGAACAGCACAAATAGAATTTTACTTCTGCTATCAGATTCTGCATTCTCCATAAAGAACTACCTAAAGTTCAGTATTTCTTTACAAATTTTATTTCAGACCTTATTCAAAAAGCTCAGTTTTGAATAGATTTCATGCCATGGATCCACTGTGTTCCATCCATCCTTTTTGTTTCCCATCAATCATATGAATAACTTGTGTAATCATGGAAATGAAATCAAAGTTGCAAAGACTCAGTATTTGAAAAGCCTGATTAAATATAGTACACTGCCATATGCTGAAATCCAAAAGATGCTCTTACTGATGGACGGTTCTAAATAGTTTTCAATTAAATGTCCATTATTTAATGTAACCCTATGTACTCCGTGAGCCACAAAAGTGCCATGTTTTATAGAGTCCTTCCAACCATGATATTGCAGTTTATTTCCAAAAGAAAGGGAGGTTAAACATATGAATTATTAAATTCTTTCAGATGTACCCTTCATAAAAAATTAAAAGATTGAAAAAACCAACATGAACTTTCACCCAAAATGCAAACTGAACTTAAAGAAACTTTCCTCCATGGATATTTGAGTCATGTTAAAGGAAATAAGTCATGTTTGTGCACACTCCATTTCTCAGAACCAGTCCAGAACAGTTATGCTGTTTATAATAGTTGGCATCTATTGGTCATGGACTCATCAAAGGAGCACCCAAATGATCTGTAGATTTCTTGAAATGAAGACCTTCCCATAAGTAATATCTTAAAGGGAATATGCTATCAAGCCAGACATTTCTAAAATTCCTCTTAACCCTATATATGAACATTTTCAGAAAGTCAAAGCTATTAAATTATCTAAAGAGAATTTCCCCTCTGTATTGATTTCCTCAAAATTAGGACAGTTCTCCTTTGTTATAATTAGCTGTTGTCCATGTGGGCCAAGTCCTGGGGCACAATATGCAGAGGTCAGAAGAGAGAGGGACAAGGGATACATTAATATTTCAAATGAATTATTAGTGTTTTAAATTGAAAAGAATAGTTACTTTAGAAGGAGAATGATTCAGAGCATGCTAAACTCACTTTTTGTCATGTCAGTTCAAGTAGTTATTGCAATGAAATTTGATTGGAAATGGATTCATTTTCTGTTACAAACCAGAACAAGAGGTGAACTTATCATCATTCATTTGTTCTTAATTCATGTGTATATTGCCAAAAGTGGGCTAGGGATTTAGGAAGCAAGGAAGGAGTGACGATCCGTATTTTATCTTCAAGACAAAACGAAGGAAGAGGAAGGGTTCCAGGGAAAGCAAGTAATTGAGAGGTGCTGTTTAGATAGGCCTTGATACTTTCATTTTTATTTAATTTTTTTCTATCCACTTATCTTGACAACTCTTTCTGGAGGGAGGTCTGAGGATTATAGGCTTGTGAGAGAAATGTGCTTTAAAGGAGGAGTCCGGAGTAGAATCATAGAAGACTGAGTCTGGGAACGGGTGATAAGTGCAGAGGGTTTCTTGGTAGCAAACAAGGAGGCAAGTGTAGGAGGACACAAAGTAGATGTTAGTCATACAGTTTGAATTGAAATGTGAAGCGGATACAAAGTTAACTGGATTAAAGACAAAATAATGTGAATGCTTGATAATGCAGCTCTAAATGAATTCAATTTCTTTGACATAATCTTTGTTATGAAGGTTTTCATTATATTGGTCGTATACTGTACAAACATGTTTTAGCCATTAATTTATTACACGTCTAAATATGATTCAGCTAATGGGGAAAACTGATTGATCCAGTATTCCATTCTCCATCTTGCATATGTATGACATTCCAGACTGCAATCCAGATGAGTGAGGGACTGTCATCATCTGTCCTGCAACCTTGGATATCTTACAATGGATCGCTGCTGTAAGTCCAAACCTGGGCCCCTCTCAAACAGCCAAACAGCATGCAGATCACACCAGCTGCAGCCTGCCAACACACTCCAGTCACATGCTAGCTTCCACCAGTCTGGGTTATTATGTGCAGAGTGACTCCAACATACTCCCAGTCCCAATTTTTCCTCCTGGACAGTCCATGTACTGGATGTCCATTGCCCATGTAAGAGGTCAATGTACAACAGTTTGCTACTTTAATTGGAGTTACCCCCCCCAGTTCAGTTTAAAGATGACACTGAATTAGTTTATTTAACTACAAGGAGATAGCTTTTAAGTAAGTACAAGTATAAGGCATTAAAGTCAGAAATGGTTACAAGAGAAATGAAGATAAAATGATTTCTAGTAACTAAACTTAACAAACTAGACTTGGCTCAAGGTAAAATTCTTACCACAGGTTCCCAGTAACATTGCTATCCAAATTTTCAAGTCAGGATCTGCCCTCATAGTCCAAAGGGCTTGTTTCTTCTCTCTTCTTTGATGAAAGAGAGAGATGGATAGGGAGAGATTCCCTGGGGTGTTCCCTCTGAAATGCACTTTCCTGAGGGTTACCCTTAGAAAAAATTCATTCCTGCTGTGAGAATAGAGACAAGGAGTCTTGTAATGAAAGAGGTTCCATGCTGTTGTTTGCTAAAATGTGGATCAGTATGTTCCAGTACATTTGCTGTCTGAAAGACCTTGTTTACTACTTACATGTAAACTGAAGTAAGCACACATTCCTTTGTTTAAGATAAACCTGCTTAACCACTGCTGCCTAATTGGGGCTCTGGGTTTGAACATGTACTACAAACATCATTCAGGGGGAATTCATAACTTTACATATAATGTTGCTACATACAGTGTACCATGATATTATTGACTAGTGAGGTATTACAGGGGTGCATTCACTTGCAATATGTAGTTGCTAATAAATATTACATGGATATGTGATAAACTTCAATGTTGACAGATTCAGTGGTTAGGAAAATGTTGTCACTTTTTACTTTGGGAGATTTCTCCCCAAATTATTTATTTAATAGTTAAATTAGAATTAGTGAACTCGCATACTAAGTCTGGGATTTACAAAGGAGCACAAGGGAGTTAAGCACCTGGTCATACAATGGGATTGTATTGTATGTATGATAGCCTAGTTTTTATAGTCTCCTTTGAAAATTCCACCCAATGGGAATATTGTTTTGATCATTTTTCAAGAACCTGTTAATATATGCTGTACAGTTTTCCATTTTTCATTAACCTTCTTCACATACACAGCTGTAACATGGGCTAGATAGAAAATTGGACCTTTCCCTGAACATTCTGCTGGTGTTGTAATTACATGGCTGTCTCAATCTCCTGTGACTATACAGAACTGTCCACACTGTTGGAAATATTATTTATCAGTTATTGAAATGTTGAAAGCAGATTTAACTGCATCAGTTTCTGGCCTTGTCCAGAATGTTAATTAGCGTAAGCCAATAAAGTTATTTTTCTGCTGAAGCCTGTTTGGTACAAGCATATCTATCAGAAAATCAAATCACCTTTTTCACTCCAGAAGGAATTCTGAATAGTTTTACAGAACATATTGAGGGATCTGCCTGGAACAGTTCTGCCAATTTGAATTGAAGTTTCCCTTATGCACTTGATTGTGTAAGCATGTGTGCAATGAATTTACTCCATTGTCAGATACTATATTTATAGATTCAGGACTAGTTTTAAGTCAATGAAACTTCAGTAAAATCATTAGAGAGAGCTACAGTAGTCTAACACAATGGAGAATCAGTCCTACAGTAGTAAACCTGTAATTTTATTAATCAAATATAGTTCATATTTGACAAATTGAATATGAGTCAGCAAGATGATGCAGTTGCAAAACAGGCTAATGTAATTCTGGGAAGTATTAACCTGAGTGTTGTATGTCAGACATGGGAGGTAATTGTCCTGCTCTACTTGGCCCTTATGAGACCTCAACTGGAGTAGTGTGTCCAATTTTAGGTGCCACGCTTTAGAAAAAGTGTGGGCAAATCGGAGAGTCCACAGGAGAGCAACAAAATGATAAAAGTTTTGGAAAGCCTGACCTATGAAGAAAAGTTAAAATTGGGCATGTTGTTATTCTTGAGAAAAGACAACCCGAGGGGAGGCCTGATAAGTCTTCAAATGTGGAAACAGCTGTTCTAAAGAGGATTGTAATGAGTTGATCTCCATGTCCATTGAAGGTAGGAAAAAACTTTTAATCTGCAGCATAGGAGATTTGGAAAGTTTGGAGTGACCTTCTAACTATAATGGAAGTTAAGCTTTGGAACGGGCTTCCAAGGGAGGTTGTGCCATCCCTATCATCTGAGGTTTTTAAGAACAGATTGGACAAACATCTGTCAAGGAGTGTCTAGGTTTACTTGGTCCTGCCTCAGCACAGTGGGCTGGACTTGATTACTCCTTGTGGTCCTTCCAGGCCTGCATTTCTGTGATTCTATAAGATGCCTTTGGGCCTGACCCTGCAGCCCTTACTCAGCGAGGAGTTTGTTGTTTAGATTTCAGTCTGATTTAAACTGCACACCAAAGGCTACCCTCCAATGCTATAGGAGCAGTTCACGAATATTTAAAAACAAGAGAACATATGTGATACAAAGTAAAAATGAACTAAAGCAGCAGCACTTCTTCCTACCACATCATTTTCACTAGTCATGTGACTTGCACAGCTTCAAACTCCCTGAAAAAATTCCTACCCAGTGTTAGGCTTTGCCATGTGACCCAAAGGTCTACAAATTCAGGTTATTTTGGATCCTAGGGAAGCAGAGTATTTCAAAGGAGGGAACCCTTCCCAGAAACCACTCAGCTAGCAGCTTCCTTTATAATGATGGGGAATCAAACACAAGGACCTCTGCTGATATGGCTATGACAATATGTCATGGAAAGAGAAAAGCAGTCTCTTAAGTCTCAAAATATCCAAGGCCTTATAGGTCAAAAAAGCCCTTTTATACTCTAGAAACCAATGGGCAGCCAGTGAAGATCACAGAGCAGAGATAATATGTGCTGTTATTGAGAGTCACCATTTAGCACAAGGGCTGCCATATTCTGCATCAGCTAAAGTTTCAGTAGATTTAATGTATTGCCCCATGTAGAATACTTTACAGTAATCCAGTCTCAAGATGGCAAAGGCATGGATCATGGTACTAAGAGCAGCATCTGAAAGAAACAGTCATAACGTTCTGGTTAGCAAGGCCAGCTCCAGGGTCTTAGCCGCCCCAAGCAGCGGGGGGAAAAAAAGGCCACGATCGGCGGCAGCTCCACCGCACCGCTTTCTTCTTTAGCGGCAATTCAGCGGCAGGTCCTTCCCTCCGAGAGGGACGCACCCCCGAAGAGCCCAATGGGCCGCCCCAAGCACCTGTTTGCTGGGCTGGTGCCTGGAGCCGGCCCTGCTGGCTAGGGACCAATGGTTATAAAAAAAAAAGCATTCATGGACACTGATATACAACACATTTTATTTTATCTGCAGTTCATTTTCACTAAATGATCTGAGTTTTTAAAGTGATCACATTCATTTTAATAATGCAATACTGTGACAGTTGTCTGGGAGTTTGACCTGAGGAAGGACTTACACACATTGGTAACCCTGATTTTTCCACTGAAAATTCAAGAAACACCATTTGTGTTGTGTGCCACTTAGTATAAAGATATATCTACCAAAACTGCTTATGCTTGATTTGGTTTTTTTTCCTTCAGAGGTATTTCAGATTTTGTGATACAAAGTTTCTGTCATTCAAGGGTGACTAAACTACACAGCTAGAGTGCATAGGTATCTACATAAACAACCCTGTAATATTGAGATATCCTTGGAGATCTGCATAGATATTTAAATATATTGTAACATCTGTGACTTGACAAGTGATACTTAAATGATAATCCACAATTCAGGGCTAATGAAAAGATTAATCCTTTCTCTCAACCTGAAAATAAATTTCTTTAATGTTAATGTATTCTGTGTCACAATGATCTCAAAAAAGTTTTGAAGTTTGTGGACTGAACATTTTTATTGCCATTAATTACAGATACATTTTCAAAATGTTTCTTAATCTGGTTCTCATTGACTAACATGCTTCCACTTTCATCTTTAACGACTTTGATTTCATCAATGTCTTTAGTTCTCTGGGCACGGGTGTTTGCCGGTCCATATATTTTTTTTACTCACCCTTCTTCATTTCAAGATTGTAATATAAATCTGGGGAAATACACACATGACTCAGCATATACACTAAAATGCTTGAGGAGCTCTTTCCTGCTCTGATCATAAAAAGCTTGCAGAAAGGGCTCTCCAAAAGTTTGGAGTGGAGTTGATAGAGCAGAAAAACAGCATCCAACACTCCTCCTCAACTCAGAGTTTATCTGACATGCCCCCAAAAGCAACATCTAGGCAGAATTGGGCCCAACAAGTGAACATATTAGTGAAACTCATTTGCTTTGTAGATTTCCTCTGCTTCGTGGCAGGAATGTGATGTTATCTACTCCTGCTTGATAAGGATTAATAGAGATTAGTAATAATTTATGCTGCACTTTTGGAGACTATAATTTTCAGAAGAAATTACATGTTTTTTTTCTTTTGAGAAAATATTAGCCAAAAGAGGCGTATAGTTTTTCATCTGCTGTGTACCTGGTAATCCCGGGCACCTCATGGTGACATAAAAAACAAAACAAACAAACTTGATCAGTATCTTAATGTTGATGCAAAACACAGGGTTCCCCCACCCCCCAATTCATCTACTACTATTGTTTTTCCCACACCACGTCTTTTATTTAATCCACATCACAGAAATACTCAAACAAGCAAGCTTTAAGAGTGTTTAAGTTCTTAAACTTACATTTTATACCAAATATTGCTCAGCATCACACCGCTGAGGTATGGAATCTGGCTTAAATATCAACTCATATTAACTCATCAAATATTAACTCATGGTGACTGACTAAATATCGAACAGTTATTATCTGTGCCTAAAGTATGTAAGTAATGTCATGTTGGCATGTGGGTGTTAACCATATCAGGAATTGCATAATTAGACACATCAATTTCTGCTTGAAACTACATGGAATAAATGCACATCCGTGGAATCCTTTGTTCAGACTGTTAAATTAACCCTATCATCTAGAACAGAGTGAGCAAAATATTCTGTACTCTTAAAAAAAAAAGTTAGGTATTGATTGTAAATCTCCCCTCTACCATGATGCCTATAAAGCACTTGATAATGACTAGGCAGCTGGTATGATGTGGCTCCTACTTATTACACTTAATTTTCCTCACTGTTGTGTTACTTTTATTGTAAGCTGTTGGAGAAAGGACTCTCCTTTTGTTATATATGTACAGTGCCAAGCCAAATGTGGGTTATGGCCTCTGTGTTACTGCAGTAGAAATATTTAATAATAATCAGACCAGTTATTTTAATTAGGATTACATTTTATCCTCAGATGAGAGTTGCAGTCATCCATTCACTCACGGGCCTTCCGTTCTATTTCAGGTAGGCCATTACGCTATTTCCCTGTGAGACTCCACATAGGCATTACGGATCTGGACTGGGGCCTAAAACAGTCAGTTCAGTTCAGAACAGTTTCCATAGAGGCCATCATTGTTGTGATGTTGGTTTGTTTGTTCCAAGCTTGAGGATGCTCCCTCCTCCCATCACTCAAAAAAAAAAAATAGATGGCAGGCTGTTCCAGGAATAGACAATGATGGGATAACTGTGCTTCTGTCCTGTCACTTCTGTGGTGTTGTCCCTCTCTCTTTCTAAGAAAGGTGATAACTTTTTATTCCACAACAGACATCAAGGGCAAGTTTTACTTTGACATTTCAGTTTTGAAACTTGCATGAGGTATGCTCATTCGCTCAGTTTTATAGTTAGAAATTCCATGGTTCAGTGTGTTATACAACACATTGTGCCTTTTTAATTTCATTGTAGAGAGCAGTTATGCATAACAGAGATTGGATTTTTAGCAGTACCTAGCCTGGTGAAACCAGGCCCCTCTCTCCAAGGGATTTAAAGATGGGTTGGCTGTGCACAAACCACTCCAGATGGAATCCCATTAGGAAAAACAGTGGCATACTTGATAGGAACCTTAGAAACATACATTGCATGAAATAAATAATTTCTATTAGTGTTTTTGTTGCTGTCATAACTGTGACTTGCTGATACTGAATGACTGAATCATTCGGGAGTTCAGTCTCCACTGTACTTTAACATTAGAGTTAAAAGCCTGTACATTATCTTGTTATTAAAGGAAATGTTTTCCTTCTGATAGGATTAGTTTCAAACCATTACACACATTTTTTTCTCTGTTTTGAATATTGTAGAAATATTACATATTATGCCAATTAAAACACCTGGGCTAGCAAACCATCTTATTTTGTTACTTTCTTTACAGTAATTTATGTAAGATGTAGTGAAACTACTATATGGAGCTCAAAATATAAATTTGGGTTGTCATGGATACACACATGAAGAGGCTTTCTTTATAAATTTATTATGAGTCTGACAATTTATTTTTAGTACATAACAGTAGTTTCTCCCAAAGAGAGAGAGATGATGTAATGAGGTTCATTATTGTTACTCTTATTAAACCTAACTACATTGCCCTTTTCTTTTTCTGCTCACAATTCAGATATTTTAAAGCCTACAGGCGCACTGTATTGTTTGATGTCAAAATGGCTGATCAGGGCTGTAGGGTTTTCTTTCACTTACTTGACTCCTTGTGTGCCAATGAGCCAAAGATGCTCAAAGTGTAAATTGTATATTGTTTACAGTTAGCAGGTTAAAGTGCTACTGTAAAATAATCCAGCAGGAAAAGGCATGCTTTTGGATTTGCAAATGTTCCAACTGCTGTTTGCTGCCTTAGTAATTAAATTAGACGAGGTATACAACATAAAGCTGCATGAGCTAAATAATTTATAGAACTTTCTCATGTCAGTAAATAACTTCTAGTGCTGTGTGTTGTACTTTGCTTATAGTTTCTACTTTACATATGCAATGAAGTACAACATGCACTTTGTTCAATATGCTGTTCTCTTTTATTTCTGAAAAATATTGGTTAATCAAATAACAGGAATCTTGATGAGGGATTATTATATCAGAGAGAAAATGGGGGAGAATCAAAAGAGGAATTCAATAAGGATAATTCACAATAATAAAAAGAAAAATAAATTAAGGAAAAACAGGACTCCTTTAAAATTTACCTCTTTTAAAACACATAATGGAATTACAGCTTACTTAGTAAGTGGCCTCTTTTGTGGGTATTTAAGTATCAGAATAAAAAAACTCTTAAAGGAAGGAATTGAGCAACATTATTTGAAAATCAGTGAGGAGCTATACAAGTAGCAGAAAGAAAAATACACACACACAAAAATCAGACTAGTTATTTGGGTTGCGTTTTAAATACAGAATTCAGAGTGGTAGCCGTATTAGTCTGTATCAGCAAAAAGAACGAGGAGTACTTGTGGCACCTTAGAGACTAACAAATTTATTTGAGCATAAGCTTTCACGGGCTAAAACCCACTTCATCGGATCTCTTGTGTGGACTGGTCCAGGCTGAGTTTGATGGTGGGATGGAAATTGTTGAAATCATGGTGGAATTCCTCAAGGGCTTCTTTTCCAAGGGTCCAGATGATGAAGATGTCATCAATGTTGCGCAAGTAGAGTTGGGGCATTAGGGGAGGAGAGCTGAGGAAGCGCTGTTCTAAGTCAGCCATAAAAAGTTGTGGATGAGGACACCCCATCATCTCAGTCATTGGCACCCTGACAACATGTTTGTCTGGCTATGTAGACTCTCTCCTCAGGCCCTATGCTACCAGCACTCCTAGTTATCTTCGAGACACCACTGACTTCCTGAGGAAACTACAATCCATTGGTGATCTTCCAGAAAACACCATCCTGGCCATTATGGATGTAGAAGCCCTCTACACCAACATTCCACACAAAGATGGACTACAAGCCGTCAGGAACAGTATCCCCGATAATGTCACGGCAAACCTGGAGACTGAACTTTGTCCTCACCCACAACTATTTCACATTTGCGGACAATGTATACCTTCAAGTCGGTGGCACTGCTATGGGTACCTGCATGGCCCCACAGTATGCCAACATTTTTATGGCTGACTTAAAACAGCACTTCCTCAGCTCTCGTCCCCTAACGCCCCAACTCTACTTGCACTACATTGATGACATCTTCATCATCTGGACCCATGGAAAAGAAGCCCTTGAGGATTCCACCATGATTTCAACAATTTCCATCCCACCATCAACCTCAGCCTGGACCAGTCCACACAAGAGATCCACTTCCTGGACACTACAGTGCTAATAAGTGATGGTCACATAAACACCACCCTATACCGGAAACCTACTGACCGCGATACTTACCTACATGCCTCCAGCTTTCATCCAGACCACACCACCCGATCCATTGTCTACAGCCAAGCTCCAAGATGAAACCACGTTTGCTTCAAACCCTCAGACAGAGATAAACACCTACAGGATTTCTGTCAAGCATTCTTAAAACTACAATACCCACTGCTGAAGTGAAGAAACAGATTGACAGAGCCAGAAGAGTATCCAGAAGTCACCTACTACAGGACATTAAGGATCTACAATCTATCCTGAAGGACGATCCCTCACTCTCACAGATCTTGGGAGACCGGCCAGTCCTCGCTTACATCCAGCCCCCCACCCTGAAGCAAATACTCACCAGCAACCACACACCAAAAACACTAACTCAGGAACCTATCCTTGCAACAAAGCCTGCTGCCAACTCTGTCCACATATCTATTCAGGGGACACCATCATAGGACCTAATCATATCAGAGGCTCGTTCACCTGCACATCTACCAACGTGATATATGCCATCATGTGCCAGCAATGCCCCTCTGCCATGTACCTTGGCCAAACCGGACAGTCTCTACGCAAAAGAATAAATGGACACAAATCAGATGTCAAGAATTATAACATTCAAAAACCAGTCGGAGAACACTTCAACCTCCCTGGTCACTCAATTACAGACCTCAAAGTCTCAGTACTCCAACAAAAAAAACCCTTCAAAAACAGACTCCAACAAGAAACTGCAGAATTGGAATTAATTTGCAAACTGGACACCATTAAATTAGGCTTGAATAAAGACTGGGAGTGTATGGATCATTACACAAAGTAAAACCTATTTCCCCATGCTAATTTTTCCCCCCTACTGTTTCCCACACCTTCTTGTCAACTATTGGAAATGGGCCATCCTGATTATCACTAGAAAAGTTTTTTTTTCTCCTGCTGATAATAGCCCACCTTAACTGATTACTCTCATTATAGTTAGTATGGCAACACCCATTTTTTCATGTCCTCTGTGTGTGTATATCTTCCTACTGTATTTTCCACTGCATGCATCCGATGAAGTGGGTTTTAGCCCATGAAACTTATGCTCAAATAAATGTGTTAGTCTCTAAGGTGCCACAAGTACTCCTAGTTCTTTTTGTTAAATATAGAAGTAATTTTAAAAACAAACTTTTTTATGCAAATACATTGCATCAGGATCTATTCACTATCATTTTCTTCATTTCCCCATCTCTCCTCCCGTCCTTCCCCACCCCAGCATTTTAAGTTATTCTCAAAAACAAAATAAAAATTGCGTAATTTGCAGGCTGTGGCATAATGTCAAACACAGAAGAATGAGCCTCTGTTCCATTAAAAAATCACTAGGGCTATTTTCTCTAAATTTAAAAAGTAAAGTATGTGTTCTATTGACAACAGGAACTTTAAGCATAACAGGATAGGGGGCATAAAGCATGGTGTCAACAAAACCATCTGAATCAGTTTATTTTCCTGGAAGTGGGCACATAAATCACAAAGGAGAGAGATTCTGTCCTATGTTATTAAGTAGTGCTAAACGCATTTAAGTAGAGAACCAAATCTCAGACTCATGGGGGAATCTGTCCTGGTAGGCATAATGCATTGTTTACTTTATATAGCCACTTGTTAACAGAATATAAAATGGGATTCACCGAAATAAGAATTCATTTGTCCCTAAAAATTCAAAGTCATAGTGATAATAGAGGTAGGGCTTGAATTTACAGGCTACTTAGACGAGGATTCTTTGCTCACAGAGCAGCCCCAGTGACTACAATGTAAATACTCAATAAGGACTACTCTCATGAATAGAAGTTTCAAGGTCAAGCCCATAGGATTGTCATGGCATAAAACCTGCAACAAATGTTCTCATTTTTCTCCATAAGATAGAAAGTAATTTTATTAGGTTTTTTTAATGCTATAATTATGGAGACACCTGTTGTGATTTAATTGAGTTTTGCACTTAAAGCAGGGATTCAGCATCTTAGGTACGGAAAAATAGACTATCCATCTCAAAATTTAGAGCACTTACTCTTTGATTATAGAATGAATTTTCTGAAACTTTTCAAGTAAACCTATGTATTAGTTTAGTGGTTAATATTTATTATAAAATAGATCAGTTAAGAAATGTATTAGACAGCATCAGAGAGAGGTTTTATAACAGCAGTAAGACTTAGACATAGTGAGATAGTAGAAATAATATTTTTAGGATGTTTACAAAAAGCAATAGAGTAAGTGAAATTACATTTTTCCCAGCTGATCTACACCAATTTCCTTTTCTTTTGCCCTGTTTTCGTTCTTTCTTTTTTTTTTCATTTTGGTTGCTACAACCAATCAGTCTGTCTTCTCATTAGAGAAGCAAACAAGCACTGTGTGGACTAATTTGCATCAAGGTTGGTGACATGACTGTTTTAAATGAATGAATTTATTTAGTCTATGAGGAACAGCATTATAGCACCATTGTTGTTCCATAAGCTAAATTAGAAAGATAATTTGAGAGTTTTTTGCAAATCAATGTTACACCACATTTTGTTTAATTTCTAATTTAAACCATATTAACATGGAATTATTACTACCCTGCACATATTGCAGAGGATTACACACAGAAGCACTCAGTAAATAGGCCCCATAAGTAATACATTTCAAAAGAAGGCTTTGGGAATATGACTAATAGCTCTTAAAAACAAACCAATTTTATTGAAGTTTAAAAACGTGAAATTTACATGTTGTAGTAGAAAAGATCATTTCTGAATTTAATTGCTGATCCCCTGACTTCCATGGCTTGGGTCCTGCAAATAACTGAGCTATACTGTCTACATATAGATTTTTAGAAGAAAAAATTTTCAAATCCTTAAAAAGCAAATTTCTCCTAAAAAAAAAAAAAAAAAAAAAAACCCACCAGTAATGGAGCCTCTTTTGCCTTTACTAATAGGAAATGCTGTTGTTACTGGAAAATTAGACATGCTAGTGATCCACTGTTCAATTCCAAATAGGGTGTTACTGTCACAGTGGGAATCACGCAGACATAAGCAAGCACAGATCTTTCGAGGGTCTTGTTATGCGTCGTACCAACTGTTACATTCACAGCACACAAACAGAGAAATTGCAAGGTCACAGTCTTTTATTTCTTAAAATCAAGAACCGCAGCACACAAGAACCAAAAACAGAGAGAGCACTAGGTGTTCCATAAGACAGAGAGGCACAACTCACCACACTGTGCTTTAGGCTTGCTCTTTGCAGACTGATTCCTGAAAGACCCAGATCACATGCTTCCCTACGGGGCCCCCTTGCCTGCAAGCGGGACCAGGAATCCCCCTCCCCTCCCCGAAATGTAAAGTGATATTTGATCATTTTAACTCAGTTTTCAATATGCTATACCAGGTTACAAAATGGAATTAGAAATAGTCTGTGGTGTAAGGCAGTGTGGTTCATTTCTGTGTTTCCAGTTCTCCATGTGACTGATGTTTTGTATAGGGTTGGGAGGACTTCTGGTAATTCAATGCTCACAATTGGTCTCATCTTGTACCTCCATCTCCCATCATGCCTACAGAACCGTGTCATCTGACAATGGTTAGGCAAGTGGCAAGCTGAGACTACTGCTTATTATGCAAAAACATGCTTGCTTTACTGTGGCTTCATCCCATTGCCATCCACCTAGCTCTTCTGTTTCATGTGCCTATTGTGTCTTGGTATGAACATAGATAATTCATTTTCTGGTACAGGGACTGTCTTTTTACTACACATTTGAATGGTGTTAGGCCTAAAGGGGCGCTGATCTTTGATTTGGGTCCCCTAGCTGCTACTGTAATACACACAAATAATGATTGAAAAAGTAATTTCAGAAACATTTTCCAAGGTATAAAAAGGACTTTCTTGTTATGGTTTTCCATGATATCCAGAATTTGTGTCACTATCCAAGTGTGTTTATAGTTTTTTTAATGACAAGACCTATATATTTCTCCTGTGTGCACAAGTGCAGGATGTAGGGGAACATGTATCATTGTTGGATGTGCGTAAAAAATTGTAAAATTTTTAATATGGAATTTGTTACAGATGTAAAGTTGAAGTCCATAGAACTCAGTAAGGTTTCATAACAGTTCAAAAAGATAAAGTATATATTTCTTTAAATTACAATGGTCTTATTTCATAATTTAGTTAACTCTAATTTTTTCGTATATTTTCCTTTTGTTTATTTTATAAGCTTTTTGATCTGAATCTCCCTTTTTGTCCTTTGATGTTTTGCGAAGAAAAAATATCAGCTGCTACAGCTGGGCCACTTCTTGCTTAGGAGGAGCAACTGTTTCACAGGCCAAGCTTCTTTGCACTAGCTGACAACAGTCACCAGTGCTCAAAATGCCCGTGAAGTGTAATGATGGAATGTTAGTAACAATAACTCTTGAGTGGATTTTAGTTTTCAGTCATTGACATCTGTGAAAAACTGACATCTATCTGAAACATCCATAAAAAGGGTTTTAGTGGTGCTTCCTAATACATAGTATTCCAGGACATCTTTGTAATTAATATTAACATCTTTCTGAAGACTACTTGTAGTTATATTGGTTGTTAGCAATATAACTTTAGGTGAAAGACTGATATTGACAAATTCTCTTCACCTACTCCTAGGCTACTTTTGCTTGTTATATGCAATCCATCACTGCAGGCATTTCCTCTTAAGTATAGGGTTGTTCCTTTTTGTTTGTTCTCTTTGGTGACCGTTTTGTTTACTAGAACAGACCCGTAGCTATATGTATTCTCTGGCAGTATTAATTTATGGAACACACACAAACTCTGTTTCACAGCTAACTGAATAACAAGCTAGAGGCACTCCTGGGTCAGCTGGTTGCCCTGCTGAATATTAAAGACAGCAAGATGTTCACAGAGATGAGTTTCCTCTGGTAGATGAATATTGTGACAGTCAAGGGGAGCAGCAGGCTTCTCGCACCTTCCAATCAAATGAATCTGGGCTGATGATAACAGGAGAATAGTCAGCTGAGATAAGATGTCTGAGGTGACCATTCTGAGTTAAGACACCTTATGTAGTCCCTAATCAACTTGGGGAGGGTAGAGATGGTGCAAAAGATATGGGCTATAGGATGTAGCATTGATCCACATGGTCAAGGAGTAGACAAACTAGTTGTAAATGTCTACAAAGTGATGTAGATAGCATGGTGAGTGCACAGTTAAGGACAAAGAGCAGGTGCCGAATGACCACCTGGACAGGCACTGCTAGATACAGTATAAAGGGAGACTCTGAGGATATGTGTACTGTTTACATCTCAAACAAGAAGCCAGTTAGCACAGAGCTGGGTAAATTTCTAGGCAGAATCTCTACAAGGAAGTAGAGAGACAGAACAGCTTTAGAGATGGATATTACTGTTTTCCTTATTCTACTAAAATTCCTTGTTCAGTGTTAAAAGAAAATGTAACATTAGCGTTTGTAATTCTTTGCCATTGTCATGTGGCACAGGACTCCATTAGAACTAAATGTGACTGTCTACATTCAAATTACTGAGGCAAGTGAGCATATGTTGCAGAAAGTTGTCACTCTGTCTCTGTCCACTGTCCTTTAAATGCAGAGAAGCTGCTTGCCTAGTGCAAGGCCATTGCCATTTTGTTTCTCACTTCATATGCATAACAGCACAGGGGAAATCCCTGTGTTTCTCTCTCGTGTATGCAAACTTTATATTTGTTTTGCTTTCTTTATTGTGACCTAAGTCATCGAGACTAAAAAAGTTCACTCTTTTTTGATTGGGAAACATGGTAACCTGATGGTTAGAACAAGGAACTGGAAATGAAGTTTACTGGGTTCCATTCCGTGCTCTGCTTATTAATTTTCTGTGTTAATATAGGCAATTCACTTTGACTCTCTCTCAATTTACTCATCTCAGAAATTAGGTACTAGATGACCTAACATAAATGATTCACTGGGGAACTTTGTGACTTAATTAAGTGATAAAGAACATTTCAATATTTAGATGAAATGGGACAAGTAAATACAAAGTACTAAATAATAAAAATGAGAGCATGTAATTGCCTGAGAATACAAAATGTAACAGACAAGAAATATAAAAATGTCACATGACTGTACACAACAAAAGTCAGAAAAATACTGTAGTATTCGGGTAAGGACTTAGATTCATGGCTACTTAGTATCAATAATGGAAAGGAAATCTAGTTGAGAGGGAAGGGCAAAATGAATGTTAGAAGCTTAGAAAAGTGACTTTTGAGGGAAAACTGGAACTGACTGTGTATTTAGAAAAGTAAGTATTTGGTGGACCTATGACGAGCTTTTCAATACACTAAAAGGATAGGCATACAATAGAAATATTAAAATGATTAATGTTAACAACAGCACTCAGTAATATATAGTTAACAAGGAAACAGCAAAGAGCCTAAACATTTTTGTTCAAATTATATTAAGAGTACATTTTATAAATAGTTAATAGATATTTTCATAAACCGTTAATCAATTGTTAGAGATTGTTAAAATCAAGTTGCTCAATAGGTTGTCTGTAACCGTGGTCATATGTAACCATTTATTTGTATATGCTTGTAACACTCTATAATACATTATATTAATGTCTAGATTTAGAACATGTTTGTAACATCAATCATTTATCAACACTTTATGTAGTCTTAATATAACATGACCACCGTGTGTGTGTGTGCGCGCGCGTGTACACGTATGGGATAGTGAATTTGTGAATCGTCTTAGCAAAGGTAGCAGTAGGAAGAAGCAGCAAAGCCATGTTCTAAAAACACCTAATAGCAAGAGCTGTGCAAAATTTCAATTAATTATTTATTCTAAATCCAAAACACAGGCTGAGTTGCACTTGAGTTACACAAGCTTCAAGTAAATCTGGGCCAATTTGTGTGTTAAGATGAATGCCACATTAAACTTGGGGAATTCAGATGAGTTTTGTGGCATGTTCACATTTCCAGTTCGTTAGAACACAACTTTCTGGGGATGCAAAAACATGCAAAGCAAAGTGGAAAAAATGGCTGGCACTGAATCTTGTGAATTTAAATTTAAAGGTACTGAACAAAGATGGTTACTATACCATATTTGTGAACAATAGCTACTACTTATATACTGCAGGGGTGACCACCCTGTAATACTGGAGGAAAATGTTGTCAATAAGAAAACTTGTATTTGATTATGAATTGAAAATGTTTCCTAAACCAAACCCTGTGACTTTTAAACTCAAGCTTCTGAGTCAATCCTGTGACTAAAGGGAGGTGGGCAGGTAGGGTTACCATAGGTCCGGATTTTCCCGGACATGTCCGGCTTTTGGGGGTTCAAATCCCCATCCGGGGGGAAATCCCCCAAAGCCGGGCATGTCCGGGAAAATCGGGAGGGATCAATAAGAAAACTTGTATTTGATTATGA
>NC_048303.1:92191889-92257407 GCF_013100865.1 Trachemys scripta elegans | reverse complement strand
GGCCCAAGCCGACCCAGGCTGGAGCCGCCGGGGGCCAGCCTGGGCCGCGCCTCCTCCCCCCACACTCCCCCTTACCTGCTTCAGGCTTCCCGCGAATCAAATGTTCGCGGGAAGCAGGGGAGGGGGCGGAGACTTTGGGGAGGGGGCATGGGCGGGGCTGGGGCCCCGTGGAGTGTCCTCCATTTGGAGGCACAAAATATGGTAACTCTATGGGCAGGGGAGCCTCAGGAGTTACTCTCTTATGAGCTGCAAGCTTTGAGCAGCTGTTGTCTCTTCTCTGTATCTGCTGCTCAGCAGATCCCATGCTGACCATTTGCTGCATTACAAGGAGAAGTGAGTTGCTTGGATTGTCTGCTTGTCTGTTGGACTATGAGAGCCCCAGGGAGAGCAGGATAGGATAGGCGCTTGGATGATTCTGCCTGAGCTTAGGGGAGTGTCCATTAGCAAAGGATACTGCAGGACAACCCAGGAGAAGGGGAAAAGAGGTGAAGCACAGAAACAACAGCCAGTTACTCTTCTTTGATTCAGCAGGTAGAGTGCTCTCTGACTTGTGCCAGCTGGAAACATTTCCCTAGGGACCATACTTCAACTGGGGATAGATAGCCAGAGTACAATGCTATCTATCACACCTGATAAACACCTCTCTCTATGTAGCTCCTGGTGCACGGAGTAAGAGCCAGCTATGCTAACTTGATGTCTGCTGGAAATTTTCCCATGCTTAGAGAGAACTTGATAATGGTGAGGCAGCTGGTGTGCAGAGACAGCTGCCTATTCATGCTGACCAGTACTGTCACATGTCCTTTTGCTCTCCTGTCTGTCTGTCTGCATCCACCTGTTGTCTCTCATCTTGTACTTGGATTGTAAACTCTTTAAGGTAGGGTCAGTCTTTGTTTTGTGTTTGTACAGAGCCTAGCACAAGGGTCCAGATCTGTGACTGGACCTACTGGACACCCTCAGTGCAAAAAATAGGAGGGGAAGCTCAAGCAGGGGACATGCTACTGGCTTCCATTCTATTTGTGATGACTGAGTGATGCCAAGGGAACAAGAAACAGGACAGTTTGCTCTTAAATATTTGTTAGCAGCAGCCCTTTGATCTTGTTGATATATATATTTGCCCCCAGGCTAAAATGGTTGGCCACAACTAATATACTGTAACCAGTTTGGATTTTATGGATCGTCAACCATTCTTTCATTTTTTAGTATTCTTATATGTGCTGCTTTCATGTATTGTACCTAGGGATATGTGCTATAGTAGATGTTTATGAACACAGGATTGTTATGTGAGATTATGGAAACTGACATAGAAGAGCTTTTAAAAATACTTTATTTAGGTAACATGGCAATCTTTCTTGTCACTTGGCAGCAACAGAACTTGCCTTAAATTGTTATGATTTTTACCTGGCAATTGACAAAGTAATAGATCTCACTGCAATAGTAGTGCAGTGAATGTGTCTGAAAGGGGGAATGCTCTAATCTGAACAATGGCAAATTTAACATTTAGTGTTGCTATGTTATAACAGCATTTAATAGGAGAACAACATCTGACATGATTGTTGCACCTCCATAATCTTCTGATGTAGAGACAAGGAGCCTGGTTTTCAAAAGAACTGATCACCCACAGTTACAAGAGAATTCAATGAGAGCTGCAGGCACGCAGCAGTACAGCTGGTTGAAAATCTTCAATTTGACAATTTTTCATTACAGTTTTGACCAAAAAAGGATCAAAAATCATGAGACCTTTCATGAAAATGGTGTCCCATTTTTCAACCAGCTCTCCTCAACACCTCTGAAAATCATGCCTTTGGAGCTTGATTGTTCACTGCCACCCCCTTAGATTACTTACAGCTATTCAAGGTGTGAGTTAGTTGCTACCAATCAGAATGGTAGCTATCAGTCTATTTATATGACCCTCATCACATCACTGGTATATCTGGGTGCCTCACAGTCACTAATCTATTTATCCTCACAGTAACCCGTGAGATAGGGGAAGTCCTATCCCCATGTTGCAGTTGGGGAACTGAGCCATAGAGCAGATTTAAGTGATTTGCTCAAGGTCACACAGAGAGTCTACCATAGAACCAGAAGCTGACTCTAGATCTCTTGAGTTCCATTCCTGTGCCCTATTCACTTCACCATCCTCTCTCTCTCTCTCAGGTCTAAATGACTAGACAAGAGGCCAGGTGCTAAAGAAGCAGGCCCATGAAAACAAATGGATGCATACTAAACACTGCACTATATAAAAGCGATGGCTTCTAAGTTGCTGTGTGTATCAGAGGGGCATTTGTAGAGCTCTGTCTCAAGCATTTAAAATGCAGTGGAAGCTAAGATGCATTGGACTTACTATTTTTAGTTTATTAAAACAATCTGTTATATTTTTATTGTGTCTTCTGCTCCATAACCTCCTTAGAGGTTTATTATCCTACTTTCTTACACAGTGAAGAGAGAGGCAGCATTCTACCATTTTTCCAGTTTCCCTATCTCTAATGCAATCTGTCCATTTTATTTTTCGCCAGGTGCCCAATGAAAAAGCAGATGTGGGGAGGGTTTACGGTGGTGATGGTGAACATGTCTTGCCAATGAGCATCCCTGCAGCCTTTTGGAGAAAAAGATGGGTTATTCAAGGCTGCAGTTTTTCTACTTTCTTTCCATGGCAAACTCCTCATCCCTCAGTTTAACCATTCAATGGCACTTATCTATTACTACTTTCCTAACGCAGACAAAAGGATCATTCTGTGCTCCATTTAAGTACCATGGTATTTAATGTCAAGATTTAGATATGTTCTTTCTGCCTGGTTTCCCCTGTGCCTCTTTCATTGAGCCCTTAAAAGAGTGTCAGGAAATGTTATTGTAACTCATCAGTGGTAGATTTTTACTACTTTTTATATGTGTTTACAGTTCAACTGAAAAAGTAAAGTGCGTGAGCATTTAAACCTGTGCGACATGGGCAAAGGGGCTTGATCACACCCTTTTCCTTTTCCCACTGTGGAGGGGATAAAAAAAAAGCAAAAGTCAGATGCTTTGGCCCAAATTTTGTCAGGAGGAAGGACGTTTGAGCTTCAGGTCCATCATCTCGATAGCCCTTCAACCTCTCAGAAACTCATCAATCTCTGCACATTTAGGACTGCAGATTTAGGATTATGGGTGAGATCTGGGCAGAGCTGTTCTGCTGAATAATTTTTCCGCAAGCCTTGTCTTATTCCATTTCTCAATCTGCTCTCAACTTCCCTGAATGTGAGTTTTTAGTTGGTGCACAGTTAGAAAACCAACTGGGGCTCAGCTCCTCAGGGAGCAATACCGATATGAAGGGCTGGGGAGGGGGTCAGGAAGGATCATAGAGGTACTTGGCTTCTGCATCAGGGCACCAGTTTTCTACAGATGTCCCCAGATTTGTAGGTTTTACGGAGGGATCTTGAGACATACACAGTGTGAGGGCCGTCCATGCCTCCACAAAAGAGGGAGGGTGGGGTAAACTATATCCTTGCATCATGTCTTAGAGAGGATAATTCATAGGATGCTCATTGGGAGGCTGATTCAAATACCATGGAACTCAGTGGAAAGATTCCCATTGTCTTCAGTTGGCTTTGGATCAGGTCCTGAGTTTCCAACTCTCTCAAAGGCTTGCCCATTTAAGACTATGATTTGGGACCACAAATATTGGTTCGCTCTTATTAGTGTGACTCATAGGAACCCATTATAAACCATTATAGACATATAGATACGTATAAAATAGAAAGCTATAAAATGTGCCTATTAGCACAGCCTCACAAAAACAATGTTAATCGAACTGTGCCAAATCCTTAAGGGGTCATTACAATATTTTTGTTCCTTTTTCTTGTTTCTCTCTTTTGGAGACTTTGTCAGCTTTAGCTGTGGAATATGGGAATGATAGGTTGAGATAATTCTGAATAGAGAAACAATGTCCTTAATAAGGAGAAAGATGTGTAAAATGGAACATGAAAATGCCTTAAGTTTGCCAAATGTCCCCAAATTGAATAAATTTGATCTACTGAGAGCCTTAGGAGAGGAGAGAGTGAAAATGTTGCTGTTAAAAAGGGGCTGATTATCCTCTTCCATATTCTGATTAAAAGTAACTGGTTATTCCTATCACAGTGGAAAATTCCAACTACCAGAGCCCAAATTGCTGTAAACCTTTATCATTTTAACTAGTCACCAATGTAACCTTTGTTAAAATATAATAAAATAAAAAAATAAAATAAAATAAAGGGTATGACACCTTCTGTATTACAAAAGCTAAAGCACATTTTAAGTGTTGTTAATTGGGCAAACCATGAATTATCTCAAATGGGATTCTACCTTACTATAAGTGTTCCAGCATTATACACCTCTTGTATCTGTAAATTATAAAGTAAAAGCAAAATACCCTTATGGGTAGTCAATTATTTTTTGTCAAGGTCCAAATGTATTGGTCAAGGTATACTCAAGGTGCTGACTCCAGAGAAGAAAATAAAAAATGATGATAATAAGTAAAAAGATTTTGTGGGTCTGTTCAAAAGTATCTGGTGATCTGGATTTGGCCCGCAGTCTGCCTACCTGTGCCATTAAGTATTTTCCTCAGAGGACTTATCTCTCAACAGACCCTTAATTTTTAAAAAGTGCATTATATCAGGACATAATCCCACTCATTTGCTGATAATTTTCTGCAATATGACAGGGCAATAAAATTTATGTTTCACAATCTCTCTCAATTCATTATGCCAGGTAAATCAAGGAAGAAGTAGTTTTTTTCTTATCAGGCAGAGCTATCTCTCTTCTATCTGAATGTCGGCCCCTCCCCTCATGCTGGTTTATCTCTCCTCACAATGCTTTGTGAAGGAAAGTGGAAGTACCCTATCGCTTGCTTTATTTATATTCTTTCATTGAATTCTGCTGTCTCTCTCTCTCTCTCTCACACACACACACACACACACACACACACACACACACACACACACACACACACACAAAATCTGAGGAAAAGCAAATGGCTCGGATTCCCTCAGAATGTCTAACCTGCCTGTACTCTGAACAGTGTGAGAAAGAGAACAAGCAGTTCTTACTGCAGGTTTTTTCGTGCAGGCTTTCCCTTTCCTTTAAAACGGTGCAGCCCTCCCCTGAGCAGCAGGCTGATTGCTTCCATTCAGCCACATTTGGTATGCATGAGCACTACTGCTCCAAGACAGGAGGTTGCTTTCTTAAGGAGGATCAGTGGCTAAAGCAAATCCACTTTGCCAGCCTTCCAACCAAGTTCCAGGAAGCATCTGTCCTACGGAATTGCAGGTGTGGACATGATGAAAATGGGATGTCAAAACTGTGGAGGACCATTTGTTTTGTAGGCGTTATAAGGTTTGCAGATCATTTTCCAGTGGAATTTTTAGAGGGTCATGAGTCAAACTGATGCTCCCCGACCACTAAACTGGACCATTCGGAAGCTATGCCATGCTGCTTTTCTTCCATCCGTCAGACTTCTTAAGGTATTGTAAACTGGTCATTTTAATATAAAACACTTATTTTCATCCTCTATTCAGAGTGTTTCAGATTTTGTTACTGGAGGGAATCCAGAAACTTCGCTTTGAATTATTTTTCCTGTCATCTTAGTGCATAAAGATAACAAAATTCTGTCTTTATGCATATGGTATGTTTAGCAGAAGTAGAGAGGTCCGAGAGACATTTAACAATGTGAGAATGGAATAAGGAATGATTGATTCAGTTTCTTCTCCAATTCACCATTTGTTAGAAAAAATAACAATATGAACTTCTAGGGAAGAAAAAATCAGTTTAAGTATGTGTTAGTGTGTGTGTGCTGTGAGAAGTCTTCTAAGTAAATAGTAATTATATGATGTTGGTTAGTCCCCAGGGACACCGATGGGTAGAGTACCACACAGAACAAACCCTTACATCAATCCTGTGTGAGTGAACAAATATTATTATGGTTTTTTAAAGCTACACATACCAGTCAGTGGTCAGCCTATGGCTAATTGATAATGCAGATTGCCTGACTAATTTTCGGCTAGTCCTTTGTTTTTCAACCAAGTGTTACGCTTTGTTTTCATAAGTTGTCTTAAAGATACTTGCCTAAATAATTATTATACTATATAGTAAATGATGGATGGGTATGAAACTCCAATATTTGCTTCCGCCCCTGAAGTACCACTAGTACAGTACATCCCAATTTAGCCTTCTAGAGGCATATATCAAAACCAAAATCTCAAAAGTCAAACTCTTCAGAAGAAAATAAAGTTTGTATTGAGCTGAAAAGTGTCATTTGTTCTTGGGAAAGCTGGTCACTTAATTTGTTTTAACGTGCTGTGCATGTTTTAAACCCCATAATGATCAATCAGGAATCTGAAACTATTCTATTTGGCTTTTACACCTGTAATATCTCTTTTGATCAAATGCATCTGTAACCTTAATGTTTCATTGGCTGACCCTGAAATTAACATTTAATCAACCGTAATATGAGTATTCTAGTTAATGTCTTTGAATATAAAATTTGATGTACCCATTGATTTATATGGCTAATTGGCATTGTGAAAATGAAGTCATTTATTAGAAATAGAATCTTTAGATGCACTATTAAATATATAATAGCTTACTTTTTATTAGTTTTCCAGTGAACTACAGTATGTATAATAATTGCAGTATATGCATTGAACAAACTACTACACTAGCATCATGGCAGGCATTTGATCGATCTTAATTTGACAGAAAGGGGCTATCCTAGAAACAATTGCTTTTCCTATCCTAGGTGTGTATGTGCTGAAGAAAACACAGTGAGCAGTACAGTTGAGTAGATACAGAATACGAATTTATATGTATGAGTAAATGAAAATGCAACAGAAGTAGTTCATACAACAAATGGGGCATATGTGTTTATTTTAATGAGAAAAGCAATTACACAAAGAGTACAAGCTAGAATAAGCAACACATTACTATCAAAATTCATTTAGGAGACTATAATTTCCCAGGGAGAGACCTCGATGTGGTGGTTTATTAGCACTCCCATTATCATGAAAATTATTTTGTTATCTTTTTGACAGATAAACATTGCCCCTTCTGTGTAGTTTTTCATCACTGCACATGTTTTAAGGGTAAATGTCATCGATTATTTATTAAACAGCACCCGCTAACTAGAATCTTTTTCTTGCTACAACAAGAACCCTTTAGGGCTAGATGATGGCTAGTCCCTACACAGGTGAACAAGCACTGGAAGAGTTCACATACAGGAGCTAGGGACAACCCAGTGTTTGTGCATAGGGGTATGCAAGGATTATGGAAGGCTTTGCACTGATAGGAACCCTAATCATACCAGAGAGGATGGGAAGGAGGTGGGGCCTTGGCACTATCCCAGTCTTTCTGCACTGGCTGCTGGCTATGGAAGAAAGTGCACATAATATCATCTTAAAGGGACACCATCAACTCAAAAATCACACCTTCTAAAACTTTTACCAATTTTTATCATTAGTATAGAATATTTACAAAGCAGTATCCCCCAAAGGATCCAGACAAGAGCAGGGCCCCAGAGTGCTAGCTACTGTATTGACACATGCAAAGACACACTCCCTGTCCCCCAAAACTCACTTGTTATAATTAGATAATATGCTTAGATTGGAACACCTAAGATTACTCGAACTAAGAAAGAAGATTGAGAAAATTTTCCTTAATTTTTTCCAGTGCATTTGACAGTAATTTGTATATAAACAAATTCACTTTTCCCCCTAGTCAGTCAGTTCCCTTATTTTGTGTCTTTCACACAGCAATAAAGGAGAGAGAATCTATTTCTTTTTCCTCTAAAGAGGAGAATCTGACTATAAATCTGCAAACTTTGGTAAAGGGATTCAGAGACAGGTGTAGTACCTGAAACTAATTTGAACTCATTTTTTTAAAATTGCCTAAATTTTAAATTGATAGCATCCTTTTAAAGGGTAATGCAGTGGCTGTGTCATGATAAATAAATGGCGCGATAGTTTCCTTTATTCTTGTATGTATTTACTTATGTAGCTTTATTTTTGTTGTGTTGTACTAATTTCTCTTAAAATAAAGTTAATATCATTTGTGAAAATGCTGGACACAGAACAAGTGTATTCTTATCACCTGTTATATTTATAGAGTCAGATCCTGAAGTCCTTACTCAGTTTCTTCTATGGGAATTTGCCTGTATAATGATGTCAGCCAGCCCTTTCTATTTAGTTTCTCTTTTGCCTAACATACTGTGTTCCTAAATGTGATTAGCTTCTTGCACAATGAGTGTGCTCAGTAAAAGGATTATCTTTGCTACAACTGATGTTTCTATCCATATAGCATCCATTTTATCATCATTATGTATTTTATCTGTTGTTGCGAAACTGTATTTAAATATATTTCATACAATTGCAGTGGTGGGCAACCTGCGGGCCGCATGCAGCCCATCAGGGTAATCCGCTGGCAGGCCGCGAGACAGTTTGTTTACATTGAGCGTCCGCAGGCACGTTCCCGGCCAATGGGAGTTGCAGGAAGTGGCGGCCAGCATGTCCTGCAGACGGTCATTGTAAACAAACTATCTCGCAGCCTGCCGGCGGATTACCCTGACAGGCCATGGGGCCACAGGTTGCCCATCACTGACAGTATGGTCTTTTATTTAGTCTTCAAAGAATACTAAATAAAGAATTTACAGTGACACTAGATCATTGTCATCTCTGTACCTTATTTTATACAATCAGAACAAAATAACAAAACATTTTAAAATCAAAAGCTGACATATATGCTCAAACTGTAAGAGCAGTTAAAACTCCAGGGACTTAGAATAATTTTCCATAGTGACCAGTGATACAGTATTCAGTAGTAAACAATTTACACCACCCCTCCAATCTTCATCTGTATATACTTTATATTAAACTAGTCTCTTTAACAAGGAGCATAATGTCCTCTCCATTCACTTTGTCAGTTCAATTTTAGTTGTAGTGATCTATTAATTTTAAGATACAATAGTAGCAGCCAGGACTGCCTAATAGCTTCTCTTTACACTATTCAGTGCTGATAATCCTGTGGGATGCACTTGAAATGACTGATTTTAAATTACTAACATAATTCTGCTCTTCAACAGGTAACCCAGATTTATTATCCTAGTGTTGTGTTGAATTGGCATGGCCTTCTCTGTTACATGGATTGACAGTAGATATAGTGCGGGACACAGTGGCCTGATTTGATTTAGCTAAACTAGGATCATTCACAGATGCTGACAGGCTGGACACCATCCAACTCTATTTCCTATGCTTGTCTTCCAGGCATGCATATCTGTTTTAACCTACTTCAGTAATACCCTCATGTTTAGAAATGGTTTTATAATCCTAATTTCTTAGTTTTTCATTTTCTAACAGAGAAACAGAATATTAAAGAACTAGGAAGCTATTACATTTGAAGCATGAATTAAACCAAATTACAGTAGGGCATTTTTACAATTGGTGCTTCATTGTTTTGGGTTTCTTTATTTTTCTTTTTTCCCTATAACATATAGAGTATTCTTGCAGCAAATACTATGTGGCTTTTTTACATGCTACACAAGTACACAATATCACTGCTTCAAATATAAAGTTAGAATACTAAGATGAGCATTGCTTGGAAATCCTTATGTAGACAGAACAATTTTGTGTTGTAGAGAAAACTGTCATTTCCCCCGAGATGATCATAGAAAAGAGAAGAGCTATCTTCCAAAGAGGGCTTTCCATCTGTGACAGTTTAGCTTCAATTTCTCTGCTTTAGCTCTGTTTGCTTGTTTGCATGTGGGACAGGACCTTGTTATATTGATTTTTCTTTGAATCTGTAAATCAGGAGAGTTGATTTTAATGGCATAATATTAATTGTGCAAGGAATTTCATATATGTATGCAGTCTCAATTCATTCAAGTATCATGCATTTAAAAGCTGTTCTATTTTGAGAAGACTTGGGGAAATAAATTCCATTTAACTCAGTGTATTGGCTGAAGAGGAGATGCTTGGCAGTGAATGCACCAGCAGGGAAAATAAAGATGGAAGGATTTAGAGTAAATAGATATTTCTGAGCAGGTCTGTGTGTTGATGAAAAATTGATCTATAACATCACTAGCAAGGCTTCACTTTAAAGACCATATGCCTCTAGGAGAGTCTGCAGATGTTAAACCTCTGGCTAGGACAGATATGAAGATGACACATACCATGGAGGTAGGAGATGGAATAATGCATAGAAAATCCAGGGCAGGGCTTGGATAGTATGGGGGTACAAAGGAAAATCAGTTTGATGTTCAGTAAGGTCAGTGTTACTGATTTAGAGACATGCTCATATGGAAATACTGTGTATCAACCTTTGCGTAACTTTTAAGCAATGATACTTCACCTACTTCTGAACAATAGGGCTACTGGAATGATTTTACGAGTCTGGAATTTACTTTCTATAAACATATAGCTCTAGGTTTGTCAGAAGAAACAATGGAGAAAATAAATTAGATATTTCTTAACCACATGGTTCAGTGGCAAGTGTCCATTTGACTATATCATTTAACTACAGAAGAAACCTACTCAGTTTGAAGACAATCTGATTCATCCTGGTGATTGCCATGTGCTGTCCATTGAATGCTTTTTGCTGACTTAAAGGGATCAGACACTAATTTCTGATCAAAATAGAAACCAGTTAACGTATTTTAAAGTTGCACTACACAGGAAAATGTATGTAAGGTAACTGAGAGGGGACCCACTTAAGAGGCTGGGGAAAAAAGAGTGTGTTAGAATATGGCCTGATGTCTTTTAAAGTACAAAAAAGATTTGCATTGGGTGAAATCCTGAATTCATTGGCAAAACTCCCATTAGCTTGGGTGGGAAGCTATAAAAATATGGTTAATATTAATATATTGAATAAAAAGGCATCTAAAGGAAGAAAAGTGAAAACAGATATTGTGCTTCATTATAAACACTTGAAGGACACCATCAGCTAAACTTCTCATGGATTTTGTTCAGCAGATTTAAATTATGTTCTGGAATTCCCTTATTGTTTGATTACCAGGGAATGCCCATTAATTTGAAGCTAGTTTATTCTCTTTGTATCCAAGAAAAATATAGTGAATTGAATAAATAATTTACTTCTGGAGTACTTAATGTAGAATAAAATATATTCTCTGGGAAACAGTAAATGATTGTGCTACACCAGCTGTCTGCTTCGGAAGCCTCTACTGATAAAGTAAGAAAGTGCGTGTAAGAGAGGAAAAAGCAATTACAATTTCACCTATTGACTAAGTCACCAAAGGGTCATCCTGTAATTCAGGGGAGATAACCCTAAGATATCTTTTTTGTTAATGTAGTTGTAAATGGGTTGGCTTGGCTGCGCTATTAGCTATTGAGATCATCATCTGTGACCATGTTAAACTCTTAAGCATCAAAAGTGCAGACCATATTATGATATATAATTCTTTAAAATGACTGGAAAGTTGTGCCAAATGTCTAGAGATGTACCAGGATAGGTAAGTGCGAAGATTAACATTTCTTAATACTGTACCATCTTTTGTAACCTGATTTGACACACTCATTTCTCTTGCCATTTAACTGCTTAGGAGAGAAGGGTTGCTCTGAATTGTTCTGCTGTAACAGACTGTTTTAGTGCATCTACCGTCCAGACTGCAGCAAAACAAGAGAGTGTTTATACCAGATCCCAGATGAAAAACAGAGGATCTCAGAATAAGTCTGGTATGCATACACTGTCACTTATGAAATGTTATATTGAGTGAAGAAGATGACCAGATAATATGCACAGTGCTGGCAATAAAGAGTGTGTAATGATTTACATTGGTAGTCTGTGCTTACATCCTACTGTTTACTAACTGAAATTGTTACAGAGAATGAGCTGTCACCTACACTTCCATCAGAAATCTCTACCTGGGTTTGGTGCATTCTAGGAAAGAATGACAGGACTGCTTAATATATGAGCACGTAGAAGGTCATTCAATGTAATTATTCACTTTTAAATTCATCCATAGAAAACTGGTCACCCTTCAGGGATTTGTGTGCAGTTGTGTACACTACATAGGCAGTGAGTTGTATGGGTCCGTGGTGTCTGTGCTCCACCAATATTCAGGAACTTGGGCCCGGCTCCACCAATGTTTGGGGATCTGATGCCGGCCCTGTGACTGGGGTCCTGGGTCTCTGCTGCCGGCCCCGCACCCAGGATCCCGACTGCTGCCCGGGGCTCCACTGCCAGCCCCGCACCCAGGGACATGAAATTTGTGTGGAACATGGGAGGCTTGGGGATTAAAATGAGAGCAGCTGAGAGGTAGACACAGAACAAATAGGAACCTACAAACCTAGATCTTGCTGAGGAGCCTGATTGTGCTCAGTTTGTAGATAGTGGGAGTTTTCCCATTGTGCTCAAAGGGAGAGGGACTGGGCCAAAACTGTAATTTAAACTGTGTTTTAAAACCTGGTGAAAGTCACTTTGCATGACATTTAACAGATTTCCAACTGCACACTGGAAATTAGAAGGTGCTTCTAAACAGGACAGCTGTACGGGAATGAACAGTGTTGAACATAATAACAGGAGCATGCAAAAATAAAATGGAAACATTTATTAAAACAACCACCTTTCCTGTATATTAGACAGATGAGACCTCTTCCCTATGGTCTAGTGGAGATTTAAGAAACAGATGTTCCTTGAGGGGGAAATTCTTCAGGGCCGGTTAGAGAATGGAAACATTGGAGCAATGAAAAAGTTTAATCTGCTGTACCATAGACACATCAACATCTAGACACGTTAATTTAGAAATCTGAAGAGTTCACCTAAACTAATCAATAAATGGATAGGAATAATGAACCAGATCCTAAACAGGTGTAAATTGGCATAGCATCATTGACTTTGGAGCTCCATTGATTTACATCAGCTGAGGACCTGACCCAATAAGCAGAATGTAACATTTTAAAATTGATATGTAGGGTTAAAGGTTTTATTTAAATGTGTGTGTGTGTGTGTGTGTGTGTGTGTGTGTGTGTGTATATATATATACATAAAATATACATATATATATATATAAAATAATCAGCTTACAAGGCAGGTGTGGGGGACAGGACTTGGACCCGTTCAGGGCAGCACCAAAAATTATACAAACCTGGCTCCCATAATACACTATGAAATATAGATGATTGCATAAGAGTATGTCTGATCCCTATCTAGAGAACCTGGTATAATGAATTGATAAAGTTCTGTTTTCTCATCTGAATTGTCAGTTAAGTAAGTTTGCAATAGACTTTAAATATTTTGTCTCTGAGTTTCAGCTGTGTTGGGGGCACTTTGCATTGCTTCACCAGCACATAATGGCCCTAAATCCATCTTAGCTGGCCACGTTTCAAGAACCACATTGTAGAGAAACAGGTATAATGGCTCCTGTACTACCCCTCATCTGACATGAGGCATAGGGTTGAAGCTAGAGAGAGAAAATATGGCCAGGATATTCTTGAGCCATGACATTCCCTTGCTGCTTTAACAGGGGACAGGTCTGAAGCCCAGAATGGGAGGGAAAAAGGAAGGGTGTTGCAAAGGTGTCTTTAAGCCACCTTTAACATGCACTCACATTCCCCCCACCCATCCGCTATCCCAAACTTTAAATACTCTACAATTTTTCAAACAGAAAGTACTTAATACAAAATTATAAGTTCCTGGTACTCAGTTGTAGCCAAGGAACATGTAACAGAAGTGAGTGGGATGGCAGAGGAGTGTGTGTGTACATGCACACAGGTTGCTAAACCACCTTTCCATTTCCCTAAACTTGGGGCTACTAGGCTCTGAGGTGATATGGCAGCTGGGGATACTCGTATTTGGTGAGCTTTGAGCTGATTCAATTGAATCAGTTCTCCTGAATGAGCAAAATCCAGTGTTTTATATAGATAAGTCCTTTTAAGCATGGGTAATTACACTGCAAAGGTATAGGTGTTCATTTTTTGACTATATAAATATCAGTGAGAAATCGATAAGCAGTAGCAAAGCCTACATTATGGATGTAATTCTTAGCAGCAGTGACCATTTGCTTGAAAATGATGCAGAAGCAAATGTATTCTGGCAAATAGAAAAATAAAGTTAAAGAAGTGGGGTGGGGGGGAGTCTGCATCAGTTTCCTGTATAGTACATAATAAGACACTCGCATTCAATGATTGTGAATGTAAAGGAAAAGAATCTAGATTAAAGTCCTTTAAAACTATGTGATAACTTAGTATTAGGATAACCTATTATTAGCCAATAGGATTTGAGGAAGCACAGCACCTTGCAATATTCTTTGTATATTGCACAGCACACTATAGCGTTGTACAATACATATACAAAAATTGCAAATGTAATAAAATTGCAGCTCTCCTCTTTGCTGACTCCTCATGAAGCATCTTATTTGCATGTGTATTTGTAAGAGAAGTTTAGAAGTAAAAATAAAAAAGATAAAATAGCAGTTACTACTTCCATCAAAAAAAGTCTAATATAAAACAATGACACTTTTTTGGGGCAAGAATTGTAAAATGTTGCTCTTAACAGAAGTATTTGAAGCAGGAGGGTACAGTTGTAATACCATTTAACATGTTAATGATTTTGATTAACAGCATAAGATTTAATATTGTTCTGTGGGGTTATTTCTTTGTTCAAGAGGGTGCCATGTGAGCAGTTCAGGCCACAGCACCATGAACGGAAGCTGAGCGGTTTTATTCCACCTGAGTTGCTAATAAGACTATGTATGCTACAGTGCAAAAAGAGAGACCCTTGAGGCTTTGTGGAAATTTATGTCAAAGCCAGTAAAACCATGAAATAAAATCATTTAATCAAAAATATCTCTCATCCTTTAAATACAATGGTGACATGAAACAGTCTGACAAATGGCTTTTTGTAAGGCCGGGTAACCTACAGAATAAAAACAAAGGCTTCAGATTATTTAATTAAAATGATAAACCAGGCTTGCTGTCCATCAATGATGCCAGAAAATATTCCATAACCTCTACCTTGAGAGAGTTCTGCAGAACTCCTCCTTCCTCTGACCCTTGGCTTCATAGCTGCAGTGGGGAAACGCAATAATTTATAAGCCATTACATTTAAGAATTATTTTGGTCCTTCTAGAGGATGCCCACATGAGGTACTGGGCACTGGAGGGATGCCTTTCTTAGCTGGGTACAGAATTGTTGCATTATAACTTTGTGATGTTATTTTGTCAGTTGTAATGCAACCTCATGTTGCAGGGTCATAATGTGATGACATGCTTATTTTGGACTGTTTAAATATCCTTTTATAAAGGTGGACAGACAGATCAAAACTGGGACAGCCCAATGCATTTATAGCACCTTTAGTCCAAGGATTTTAGTATACCAAACAAATAACTGGGCCTCACTTTTGAGGGAAGTATTGTTGTCTCCATTTTACAGATAGAGAAGCTCAGGCACAGAGAGGTTAAGTGATTTGTCCAAGGTCAGACAGCAAGTAAGTAGTATAAGTAGGGATAAGAAATGTACTGTCTGGCTCCCCATTCTGTACTTTAATCACTAGAACAGGGGTCAGCAACCTTTCAGAAGTGGTGTGCCAAGTCTTCATTTAGTCACTCTAATTTAAGGTTTCGCGTGCCAGTAATACATTTTAACGTTTTTAGAAGGTCTCTTTCTCTAAGTCTATAATATATAACTAAACTATTGTTGTATGTAAAGTAAATAAGGTTTTAAAAATGTTTAAGAAGCTTCATTTAAAATTAATTAAAATGCAGAGCCCCCCCGGACCGGTGGCCAGGACCCGGGCAGTATGAGTGCCACTGAAAATCAGCTTACGTGCCGACTTCGGCACGCGTGCCATAGGTTGCCTACCCCTGCACTAGAACATGTTTCCACTAGCACAGTGTTCACAGCTCTACAATGCCCTCAATTCCCAAAACTAGTACAATGCCCTCATTCTTCATAGAGTCCATAGGTCCATCTACCTTTCTCATATGGCAAACAGGAGACTGCCAATGGCATCACAGGGACTCAACTGAGTTATCTTAATGTGGTGTCTACTTTGCAGTTAAAAACCTGTCGCTGGTCCATGCCAGCTGACTCGGCTCAGGCTAAGGGGCTGTTTTATTGCAGTGCAGACACTTGGGCTGGAGCCAGGGCTCTAGGATCCTGCAAGGTGGGAAGATCCCAGAGTTTGGGCTGCAGCCTGAGTCCAAACATCTACACCACAATTAAACAGCCCCTGGAGCCAGAGTCAGTTGGCACGAGCCAGCACCTGGAGTCTAACTGCAGTTGATACATACCTTCAGAGACCAGAGTATTCTGTGTTTTTTAATTTACTTTCATTACTCAGCACAAGACAAATCAGTTCGAAAATTGAACATATGGGGATAATCAGAAGGGGAACTGTTATTAAAACATTTGACTTTAAATATATGTGCCGCTCAAATTACTTAAAAATAATATGAACGAAGGAATTTATTTATTGAATGTGTATTTCTAAAGAAGTATACTTTAACAAGCCATGTAACATTTGAAACCAAAAATTTCATTTTTCATAGGTATTTTGGTGGAGAATTGAATGCACATGCCTTATTTCACTCTAGGATAAATAAGATTTTCAAAAGAAACTTGTTTTAAAGATAAATGTCTCTAATATATTAAATCTAAATTTCCTGTGCAGCTGCTGGTCAATGGAGACATTGGAAGTTGTAACCTATTCTGAGGTAGGAGTAATGAGCTATTCTGCAGGTTGCTTCCTTAAAAGCAGCTGTGTAATGGCAGTTCTAATCTCACATAGCTGACATCCCAAGATGGGTTTTCTTTTTTCTTCTTCATTTACTCCTGTTTCAAAACCAGTACAAAGGAATATTTTTTCCAGTTTGCTTTTTGTGCAAATTTTGTAGAATTGCTAAAAAGTCATTTGATGGAATGAAAGTCTAGTAGAGTTGGAACAAATAATAGGAAATGCTTATTCACAATGTGTTGCAGTCTGTGGAAACGTCTGTCACAGAACATCAATAAGTTAAATACTTGAGCTGAGTGAATTATTTGCATCAGATTAAAATTAAACATTTTTCTGGTCATAGAATGTTCTTGCGCCGATAGTTTTTATTAATTTAAGGCTCACCCAGAGCCCACTGACATCCATGGAAAGACTTTTTCATTGACTTATGGGCATGATCCAGATTTGTCAGGTGAGACTTTTGCTGCAGATTCTTTTAATCATTCTGGATAGTTACAAGTGGCACGATGCTATATTTGTTCCATGCTTGGCTAGGTGAGCAGGCCCTTCTTCTGCAAGAACTCACTCACAAGACTAATGATAGGGTTCTGCAAATTCTTGGACATACAGCCTTGAAAGTCACTGTCCCCAAAAAGTACACTCGGACACACATGTTCACAGAAATCAAATTCGAAAGGGGAGGGAGCAAGCTGGAAGTAAATGAATTAAATCAAATATTGAATGAATAGTTGCTGGAAACATTTTTCACCATTCGTCCATCTTTAAGAAAGAGTATGGTTTTTAATAGTTTTTAAAAAAACTAAATAAATTTGACAAATAATATTTATAAATTACTGTTACCTTAGCACACTGAATCAAATGTCATGCTACAGGTTATAAGATGGTTATCACAGGAGTCAGGAAGGATTTCTCCACCGTATATAACTTTGCAGATTTGGCTTAGATGTGTAGGAAGGGGTTCCCTCTTCTGAAGAATCAAGTACTGACCACTGTCAGAGGCTGAATACCACATATATAGCCTAGTCCAATATGGCAAATCCTGTGGCCTAAATATTCTCGAGTGACTACTGATCTTGGTTTGTATGCAGTGTAGTTATAGCTGTGTTGGTCCCAGAATATTAGAGACGAGGTGGATGAGGTAATATCTTTTATTGGATGAGCCTGGGAGCTTAAATTCATTACTCTGCTAGACACCAAAAATCATGGACTGAGATACTGGATTTATGGCTAATTACAACAGTACTTTTTTAAGAATTACACTAACCCCCTCTTTTTGTCCTATGACTGCAGAAGTGTTAACGGGCCTTGAATGGTTCATTACAATATATGCTAATTACTTATGCTAAAAAGTCTGTTTCACCTTGTATTTTGCGGTGATGCTCCTTTCACGGAGCTGAAGAAGAGTTCTGTGTAGCTCGAAAGGTTCTCTCTCACCAACAGAAGTTGGTCCAATAAAAGTTATTACCTCACCCACCTACTTTCTCTGTTGATCTTAGGTGTTTTTTACTTTTGGGTGCCCAACTTTAGACACTTTAAAGGAGTCCAATTTTCAGAAGGTTCTGAGCATCCATTGTCTGAAAATCAGGCTCCTTTAAGGCCTCTCTTGTTGTGCACCCCAAAATTGAAGTACTCAGAACCAACAGTCATTTTTTGAAAAATTAGGTTTGTTTCTTAATCCAAGCTGAGAAAGAATACATGTGCTCAATTGAATTTTTAACTCTCCCATGATTTCCTCTTAGGTGTTTCCATGATGCAATAGTATATGACGGTGCATTTCAGATTTAAGTGTTTCATCTGAAAATTCAAGTGAGCTGTCATTAAAAGACGTTGCTTCCCACTGTGAAGGATTTTCAAGCTCACAGGGAGGCCACAAACAATATAACATATTGCATTAGTTTCAGCTCAAAGAAGAAACATTAATTAAGGGATGAAATACCCACAATTAATGCAAGTAGCTGCTGTGTGATTTGAATATACTGTGAATACATAAATGCTAAATCACATGTTTATGCTCACAAGGCAGTGATGATTATTCTCCAATTATTTGAATTACTTTCTGATAAGCAGTTTAAAGGCAAAAAAATACTGACAAGTTGGAATCACAAAATCAGTTTTATACAAAAATAAAACACACAAAAATATATTGAAGGTTTAGCTTGTTACTGAGAATCAGTACAATTTTAAAGAATGTCATATACAGGATAAAGTGACAGATACGTTTTAGAATGTCAAATTGCGAACATTGATCAGTTTATTTTCTGAATGTTAATCTTTTTCTTGTAGCTAGGAGACCCAGACCTTGACCAAAATAGTTGTAGTTCAAGTTTTCCTCTCAAAAACTACTGTAGGCTATCTTCATTCATGGAGCTGATGTCAGAGGTTATAGATCTGTATCAAGACTGTTTACTGTATTCAAGAGGAAAGCTGAACAGTCTGAAAAACACTTCTTGGCATTTAAAAATATGAAGGCCAGAATGATGCATAGGGAAAGGAAACTATGTGGTAGAAAGCACTCCATTTGGGACTTTGCTTCTGTTTCTGACATACCTTCTGTTTGAGGAAAATTAAATGTGTTTTTATATAGAAAGTATTTCAACAAAAAGCTGGGGCTGTTGGACAATTGGGTTTGTGTGGTCTTTGTTGACTAATAACTCCACAACATCCTGAAGGGAGGTGGAGGAAACTAGAAAAGGGTTAATTTTCTAAATAAACATCCTTAATTTTACAATGGCCTCTTTCGGTTTGACTGCATCTTCCTGGTCCATGCAGGAGCATTCTAGCTGCAAGTCACTCGTGGTAGGTGTTCCTTGAATTAAGGTAATCAGGGGAGGTTCTTAAAGTTATTTCTAAATGCTGTAGGAAGACTGGAGATACAGGAAGATCCAAAATATCAAGAGACAAAAGTAGACAATGAGAAACCCCGTGAGGCATTTTGTGGATGTAGGCCACAGTGTTTTTTAGGACATACACTAGATTGCAATTAAATTCTGAGATTGTTTTGCTGTGGAGGCTCTATAATTCAGTTCCCACATACAGTGTTTCATTTTTGTTTTTTATTTGTTTGTATGTTTTTGGCTGGATAATGATCACAGGACATGACTGACTTACAGTCACGAGTAAATTGCAAAAGATTCAGACAGCGACCCTGACAATTTCCCCTCTGCTTCTCTGTGACCCTGTAATAGTCCCTAAATGTGCTACTAATTATGTACGCTACTTGCAGCCTAGCACTGGGTTATCTGTGGTCTCTGATTCGCTTCAGATTGAAGATTGAAATGTCTGTGGGCAGCAATACATACATAGGTGGGGGGCGACAAGTCTGGCATCTTCTTTGCAGGAGATTTCTTTATACTTCTTTGGTGTGTGAGGAGAGGGAAGCAATATCTGCAGCAATAGCAAATATTCGTTAAGGAAACACTCTGGATTTCCTCAGTTTGTCTGAGCATGTTCACCCCATCTATCTCTCTCTGAATGTGCTAGTGACCAGCCATTTCTTTGTTCATCTGTTGGCCACTCAATATCTAAGAGGCACAGAACCATACATGGGTGGCTCAGCCTAAACATTCATTCTCCTCTTGGTGTGAGGGGCAGATATTTAGACTTGTCATGACCCTTGTACAGCAGGGTAGGAGAGAGAAGTTTAGGAGTGGAAAGAGAAGTGACCTGTTGACGGGAGAGTCCGAGGAAGAGACATGAAAAAAGATAGGGGAAAAGAGAACTGAAAAGGAGAACGAGTAAGGGGAAGAGAACTGTGGAGAGATAAAAGGGAAGAGAAAGAGGAGTAGGCTTTGGGGAAAAGACTTGCATTCAGATACCATGGTGATTATGGATGGGTTTTTGGGTTTTTTTGCCTGAGGTTCGAGGGTAGTGGTGCTGGCTACTAGTTGCATTTTCCTGCTCCTAATATAATCTCCTTTCCTAAAAATACATTGTTATGTAATATTTAAAAAATAATAATTGCTAGGAAAGAATGCTCTTGTATTTCTCTGGTGGTAGTTTATTCTCTCTCTCTCTCATTTAGTTCATAAACTGTAGTGGATGAAGGGTAAAGAGGTGATAATAAAACTTGCTGACTACAAATTTGGCTACAGCCATACCACAAGATTGGAATATAACATCCAGGCAAAGATTCATAAGTACCTCTGCTATCCTGGGCTTCATGCCTGTATCTCTGTCCAGCTTCCAACTTCTGCCCTACACAACAGACTTCCCCACCTTTTAGTAATTTGGTTGATGGGTCATTCTGCTCTTAAATGATATAGCCAGGAGCCTCAACAGTCTCTTCTCAGGACAGATCTTCAAGGAAGGAATCCCCTTGTGTATCTCTTTTAGGATCTTTAAGAGGCAAGAGAGATCATCATAGGGGCTTGGGAGAGCTTTTTCCCTCTTCCTCAGACATAAGAGATAAGTGGAAGACTTGTGCAGCCCACTTGTTTTCTCCCCTTCACTCTCATAAGGGACACCTGGGACCAGGGCGGGCTCTGGCTTTTTGGCTGCCCCAAGCAAAAAAAAAAAAATGGGGCGGCCAGAACAGGGGGGGAATCTGTGGCACAGACGGAGCGCGGGGCAGGGGAACTGGCTAGCGGGGGCGTGAGGGAGGGAGTGGGCGGGAGAGAGAGAGAAGGGGGGCGGCCAGGGCTACAGCGGGACCTCCCGCCACCTGCCGGGAGGGCTCCGCTCCGGTCAGCGGGGAAGGAAGGATGAGGACTGCCCTGCCGGGCTTGCTGCAGGGTGCTCCCTCTTCTGCGCCGCCGCTCCCTACAGGGTGGCCGGAGCAGGAAGGGGAAAAAAAAAAGCGGCCATGCCGCCCTAGGATTGAGCGGCCATGCCGCCCTAGGATTGAGCGGCCATGCCGCCCTAGGATTGGGCGGAATGCCGCCTCCTACATGCTGCTGCCCCAAGCACCAGCTTGCCAGCCCTGCCGGGGACAGAATGTAGCAAAGAATTAGATGGTCCTCTTTTGAAAATCTGGCCACTTATTTTGGTACCCAAGTGGGATCTGAACTCTTTGGAAAATCTGGCCTTTAGTGTTTAATGTCCTCTGCTTTTGTTTTTGTGTTGTCAATAACCCCAACCAATGACATGTTTTAACCAAATATTATAATCTTAAAAGAGAACACCTGTACAATCTGAAATCAATGCTGTTGCACTGGCAAAACTGAGAAATGACATTTTACATTATAGTAGAAATACTCAGAAATGGTCCTTGTTTCCTCAAGACTGAAGCTTGATTAGGATTCTTTCTCAGTAGGAAATGGGGAGAAGAGCATGCTGCAATTAATTAAAGGATATTTCCCTCCTCAATCTTTCAAGTCATTAACAAATAGTAATTTGATGCAAACCAGGAGAGGGAAAGGATTGGGTTTGGCTTTTGGTTTTTGCTTATGGTAAGCCATAATCATGTGATCAATTACACTGCAATAGACTGCATTTCTAATACAGTTCCTGTCAGGTGAGGGGAAATGTGGCTGTGTACTTTTACTTTAGATGCTATTTATATCAGTCAGTACGTTTAAAATATTTTACGTTCTGTTCTATCATAAGTTATCTCAGAACTGGATACAAATTCATGTTAGCTCTTAAGCTGAAGAGAAATATTCTGTAGTTGTCTGGAAGACTTTAAGAACATGTTCTTCATTTTGCTTTCAGTTTGTCCTCAGCAGCCATACCATCTCAGGTTGTGATCTTGTCAGATTTCATAAGTTAAGCAGGGCTGAACCTAATTATTGGTTGGTTGGGAAAGGAAATTTGGGGTGCTTCTGAAATGGCAATGGTTGATTCGGAGTCAGTGTACTGAAACCATACTCAAGTGTAATATTAGATGGCACTGTGCTGTTGGAGGTGCTGCAATTCAGATGAGATGTAAAATTAAGGTCCTGATTGCTCATAATCATTAAAGAATCACACTTAGTCCTTGCAAGGTGTCTTGGATACATCTCAACTTTTTACCTAAATTCTCCCTATAATTTCAATTGGATAATTATTTATCGTCATCAGACCATCAAGTACTCCAGTATTACTGTGCACTTTGTCATATTCCAGCCCGAAGGTAATAGTATTTTCAGGGACAGATGACGTGGCTATTGCATAGATACTGGTATTGTGTGTAAAGTGTTTTGGGATCCTTCAATATGAAAGACAGTAAATGTAAGTTGTTCTTTCCATGAGTTCGCAGAATTAAAATATAAATACTAGATTAAAGAAATGTGATTCTCTCCAAGGAACTGAGGAATTTTTTTTATAATATCACCTTGCAAAATTAGATCTCACAAAAATATTAAAATTAGTCACATACTTCTACATCCTACATTAAATTAAAATTGCCACCAGAATGTAAGAACAGCAGGAATAAGAATTTATTTTTAATCTTTGCAACAGTCACAGAAAAATACATATAATTAAACTGACTGAAACAAGATCTCTTGTTTCCTACGCTTCATATATGAATCTAGATACCCAAACTGAAGGAAATACATAAGATATTCAATCACGCCCAGAATCAGGATAATGCAAGCTCCAGTTTTTAACAGATGGTTACCTACCCAAAGAAAGAATGGAAATGACCTATCACTAAGACAAAAATTGAAATTGTCCTATAGATTATTAACTAAAGCTTGACAAGAACAAATTATATGGCAGTCAAACAAATGACACCAAGTAAGTATCCAAGTATCAAAAAAGTGCCTACGGACACATTTACCTGTATGTCCTCAGTGTACCAAACTACCACTAGAATATACCTGTGAGCACACCATAGGTATGTCCAAGCTGCAGAGATCAGACCTTGAGCCTAACTTTCCTCACATTAGGGGATATTTAGATCTAGAATTTTGGTTTAGTCCGTAAAAGAGATTGGATTAGCTGTGAAGTTCAGTTCAGATGTGGATGCAAATTTCCTTTAAGTTTGTGGGAATTTTTTCTATCACGATTGCTCATGCTTGTGTATTGTATATGTAAACATAAATAGTTAAAAAGGTGTGGGGAAAGCTGAAATTAATGATATTATTCATTAAGGTTTTATAACAAATTTTCCACTGGGGTTATTAAAATTTTTTTTAAGTGCCAATGTTCTTACGAGCATAGTTATCATACCACTAGTTTTAAATAGACTATGTAGCAATATAAGAAATTATAAATCCTATAATGTCTCTTCTTGTGTATATATTTGGTTGTTTTTGTTTTGATTTTTGCTAGAGCAGCTCTTTTTAGGATTTTGTTTTTAAAGCTATTGCACTTTTCAGACATTCCAGGAAACTCTCAAATGTTTCATTATGTTCTTGATGTGTTGTTGCAAATACAAGAATGTCATCACTGTAGTTCCAAGCATTCTTCACAGGACTGATTTGTCTGACGTGTTCAAACACTGCCGACTCTGAGGAAATTCCAAACCACAATCACTAGCATTGTGGGATGGGATCAATGGGAAAAGTGGTTGTATCTAGCCTATGTTAAGACATAGTTTGAATTGATATTAAAGTTTTGGCCTCTTTGTTTTTGAGATGTATGCAGTCAGGTGTGGTATACTCTCTGTTTGTAAATGAAACATGTTAATTTATTATTTTACAGTGGATAACATGCCCACACAGTTGCATATCACGTATTTGGCTTTTTGAGTAATGTACTTGCTCAAAGATTATTTGTCCTGTTAGTTTGCACAGTTCCTTTTCTATTAATTCTCTTGGGCTACTGGTATAAATGCCTCAACTGTGAACCTGGCCATCCTTTATTTTACCAATAAATATGGCAGCATATTCTGCTAGTAGTTTCTTAATGCTGTTATTCACTTTGGGGGCAGGAAGGGTAATGGTAAATTGTGGGACGCCAAGTAATTTTATTTTAAACAGTATTAAAAATATTTAGTACAGAGAAACAAGAAAAGTTAGGTCAGGTCTTGCTAATTGTTTTTTAATTAATAATAACCAATCTTAGCTAAATCCTATGAAATTGAAAAAAATATTTAAATCAGTTACTTAGAAGAAACCATTTCAGGAATTGTCTTAAAACGGGTCAATTACAAATATTAAGAATCTTAAATCCCACTATTTATTTGTTTACCAGTGATTAGCCTCAGTCTCATCTCCAGGAATAGATGGTCTAACCATTTGGTGATTAACAGGAGAACTGTTAATATAAGTTATAACAACATTTCCGTATTCCAACAAATTATTACAAGAGTTTTTACACCTCATCTGTTGGCAACGTCTTGCTTAACTTTCTCTCACCAATCCAAACTGAAGTTCTGGGGAGGTTTTCCTTGGGTTGATTTCTTTTTGTGCATTCTGTGTTCTTAGTTGTTACCGTAGCTTGCTTGTAGAGATGATGGACAGGGTAAATTGTAGAGTGCTGGAGTTATCACTTCTAAGGGTTTTTTAATACTCCCTTCCTTCCTATTTCCGCGAAATTAAGAAAACCCCTTCTGCTTCTGAATATGCTATTGAATTAATATGCAACCATTCTAATGGCCTTTGTTCCTTGTGGCAGGAAAAATCTCAGATAACCTTTTGACATTAGCTTAACTCTAATTTTTCTTTTTATTCAGCTCTTTTTCTGAGATAGTCCTTCAATTTTAATAGAGTTCAACATGAAATTAAATTTAGTTTTAAAAGTCAAACACTCCTAACCTTTCTTTAAAAGATTTTAGTTTTTAAAATCTTTTAATATCAAATAAGTATTAGAGAGTCTTTAGTTTGAATAGTTATTAAAAAAGTTGTTGATTCTACATGACAATTTTTAGAAAGTTGATTCTTCTTGTTGGTTCAGCACTGCTAATAATTAACTTATTTCCCATTAATATGAATATTCTATACTTATATGGCTTCTTGTATTAGTGATCAGTTTAGCAAGGTCGGCCTTACTTATTTTTGAAAATTCAGTCTACTTCTTTATCAGCACCTGGTGTGTCTTGATCAGATTTGGTCAGTCTCTGTTCAGTGAACCTTTTTTAAAAAAAAAAAAATTTATTGTTTCTAATATAAAACCATAGATTTTGAAGATTTGTGATGATGTGAAGTGTCACATGGCTTCTTACTTTGACACACCAAGGCAGACTAATCTCTCCACAAATGCCACAGGTTTTCCGTTTTGTGGGACATTCTCTTTTCTGAGGATACGGTTGACTAAACTTTCAGCAAGTCTTTTCTGACTGGATGACTTGTCTTTTCTGGTTATGTGCACTTTGTTGCACACTTGCAGATTTATTTATTTATTTATTTATAGGCCTGTAGATGAGACATTTCCAGTCCTCTGCCATGTAGTGAGAGATCTATGAAAGGGGTTTCAGTCCTTGGCACGTCTTCATGTTTTATATCTGCTGGAAATTTATTTATTGCTTCAGATCATCATTTTTGTTTATGGGATTTGCATATTTGGCTAGTGTCCCCAGGTGTTTAATGTTCATCTGTTGATTGAGCATTGTGTTGCTTGGTGGACATATGTTAAGTATCATGAGTGGCATTGTGGTATAAAATATTTGGCGAGTTCTTCTCTGCATTGAGCATATGTGCCATATGTGTCTTCTGGCATTTATTGATTTGGACTTATTCCCATCATATTTACTTCATATCATTATAGTCCTATGCTTAATTGCAGCAAACTCCGATTTTTTTACTTTTCATGTGTTTTGTGGTGTCAGTAGCTTCTAAGTAGTGGCCATATTTTCTGTACCATTTGCATCATAATTAATCTGTTTGGTGTTTCCACATGAGTAAATAGTGGTATTAATTGCATTTGGTGATTGTAATTTCTGATTTCTGGTTTTTCTCATTTTCAGTATTTATTTCTGGCTGCTTTAGTGTCTTGTAACTTTTTGGCAAATCAATTATTTTGGTGATACTTTGTAAGCTCTACAGTTCAGGGGCCATTTTTTTTTATATGTATTTGTACAGTGCCTTGCACAGTGGGCAGGGCTAGCTCCAGGCACCAGCTTGTCAAGCAGGTTCTTGGGGCGGCCGCTCCAGAGAGGGGCGGCACGTCCAGGTATTCGGTGGCAATTCGGAGGACGGTCCCTCACTCCACCTGGGAGCAAAGGACCTCCCGCCGAATTGCCGCCGCAGATCATGATTGCGGCTTTTTTAATTTTTTTTTGCTTTTTTGTTTTGTTTTGTTTGTTTGTTTTTGGCTGCTTGGGGCGGCCAAAACCCTGGAGCCGGCCCTGACAGTGGGGCCCTAATCCATGACTGGGGACCTTAGGTGCTACCCCGATACTTATAAGCTATTGTTATATTCAAATTGCATCTGCATAAAGATGAGCAGAAATCAGTTGTTCGTTAGAAATAAAATAACACAAGCATTTTTAAACAAATACTCCTTGGAGCTTTTAGAAACAACATTTTTTGTTTGCATTCTTGATTTCCACACTGTGGAATACACATCTGCTTATCTTACTGTTACTAGTTGCATCCTAAAAGTGGAACACAGTATGGACAGAAGTGATATAAATTTTAATTTACAGAAGATAATGTGATCAGAAATTCAATTCCATTAAAGGAACCTTGCCATTTTCTGTTTGTTTCCCTCCCAAGTCTCTACTTTTTAAAACCAATTTTTAAAAAATAATAGCAGCTGTTTTATTGGTTATTTTTAGTTTAATCAAAGGAATCCATAGTTGTGATATGTTAATAATTTTTGCTTTCAAATCCTGCTGTCATTCATATTTTTGTGTGTGAAAGGAAAAAAAATCACATTTACAATTGAATGCCTTGTTTTGATCTGATTTGTTGTCAGTAAATGTTGAGTGTACTTGCAGTATTAACTTATCACCTCTGGTCAAGACCATGAGGTGGCACAGTCAAAATTTATTCTTTTCTAGGAGTACATCTGGGGAAATAGTATGAACATATTTCACAAGCACTTATTCACATTTCAAAATGAATTTACTTCTACGGAGTTCACATTCTATTTGTGGTTACTTTCCATGAATATTCTAGCAATCTGATACTGACTGGAATGTTTCACAAATTTTAATGAATATTGGAGAATATTGACTAAGAAAATTTTTAATGAATAAGTGCAAGTATTCACACTAAATCAGAAAGTGATGCTGTTTTGTTCTCTTTTATCATGTCTTGTCCATGTGCTGTTTCAGGTTAAATGCTATTCCCATGGCCATTACAGGTCACATGATGACCCTAGGGTCAGAAGTGTAATGGAAAGAGGCAATTTCACCTGGTTATAAATGGGGGGCCATTAACATCAGTGGGAGTTGCACCCACTTATGCCAAGATGGAATACAATCCATAGTGCCATTCATTAGGCTTTTCATAAACAGTCCACATTCAGTGCCTATGCTGTGACTTTATTTCAGATTGGTTTGTGCTTTATTCCATGTGTTCAGAGATCTTGAGATTGATTCTATACTGCCTGCCCCCCTGTACACTCACTTGCATCTGTACAAAGAAGTGCAAAATGTGAATAAAATGCTAATAAACTAAAATGGTAAGGCCTGATTCTCAGCTGTAGTTGAAAATCCAGGTCATATTATTTTACAATTATGTTGCACGGATATAAGTGACTATCCAAGGATCAAGGCAGTGGAGAAACATGCCTCTTGCATTTGGGGTGAGAGTAGCACAGGCAGCACCAGGGATGTGTTTGTGAAAATACTGCAGGGTTTGGTTCACAAATGAATCACAGTGATCCTCAGAGGTTTGAGTTTGAAAATCCTAGGGAGCATCCCATTCCCCCAATCCTACTCCCCTATTCCAATAAGCCTCAGGACACCCTCTTCAATATAACCTACATTGGATGCCTTTCTGTGGGCACTGGGTGGTCACTCCTAGCAGATTCTTCAGGTCTTGATTGCAGGCATATTTGCTTAATATTGTAAGTGCCATGCACAAGCCTTATTATTTTTCCTTCCTATATCTCCATTGTTTCTGTTACTTTATAGCGATATAGAATTGGGGATGGGGAGTTGGCTTTTGCATATAATGGTAAAAAGATGTATTGAAAAAGCAATGAACTTCTGCTGTGTACCTCAGTATACAGGGCAGTGTGAGCCATTATGAAATTATTGTAGCCTTTTGGACACACTGTACTTTGTTCATGATGATCCCTGCTAATAATATCCAATACATCCTGCCTTTCCACCTTGCTTATTTTTGAATTTCCAGTTTATGGTAGCATTAAGACACTCTGGGCAGTGCATTTTGAGGGGATTATGGCACTTCTCGGGTGGCTAAATTCACTTGGCTTTATGCCACATGCCTCATATCACCACCAGAGGCATGCAATAATTTGCCACAAAATGCATTCCTGTCATGTCTTATTTAAATGGATGATGATCCATTGAATGTATACACACGTCTCAGAAAAATACCTAATGATTCATGCCTAGAAATTTCTACATTTTGGCTGTCTTTCTAATCTGTTACTTGTAACTTTTTTTCTCCTTTTAATGCTAATTTTACCCATAATCGGCAGCAACCATAATCACTCCCACTGGGGTTAGTGAACACATTGCTATGGTGGCTCCTGGCATAACTGGTCAGTCCCAATTCTAATAGCATTACCGATTCTAGTCATGCATTTTAGCCACATGTCTGAAAAAATAAATCCTAATGGGCCCAATTCTTCAATCTCTAACTCCAGTTTTACCCATCTAGCAGGCCCAATATATGTTAGCCAAACAGTGGCTGATATTTGTATAAATCACATCTTGGTCAAAACTATATCTTGATCAGCTAAAGGCATGTAAAGATGACATTGTAATGCAAAACAGAACCCAATCACAGTGAAATTTGGTACATAAATACCAGTTCATGGCTTCATATCCCCTCTAAGTATTGGTCTGTGTGTCTGTATTTATTTCAGCTGTAATAAAGAGCTGTTAAAGTAATTTAATTTTGTATTCTTTCAAGTCATCAACCCATGCTTCTGCTCAGCCAGTGATGCCAACCTTTATCAGCCATTACTCCTCCAATTACCCTGAAAAACCCTCACACTTTCCCCTATATCACCAGTTATGCATGGGAGCAGTAATGTATACAAATCTGCAAAGTCACTACATGGTATCTCTTATCATTATTTCTCAAATCCCCGTGTAGCCTCCTCCACCATGATGCCTATTGAAAACTAGACAGCGAGTAAGCAGCTGATGTACTGTGACTGTTGCTTATCGTGCTAATTAATTTGTGTCTCACTGTTGTTTTGTGCTCTCCCTCTCTGTTTTGTATCATCCTGTTGTCTTTTTTTTTTCCCCCACAGAACCTCTGCCTCACTCCATCATGGGCACTGAATCCCTAGTAATAAATAAACGTAGTGTAGTGAATGAGGCTGTTGTGTGTGGACCCCTGCTTCTTTATTGCACATCTTGGAAGCTTTGTGGTGAATGTGGCAGGGGAGTGGTGTAAAAGAAAGGATGGTCTTATGGTTAAGATTGTTGAGTACTACCCTGGGCAACTGGCTTTTATCTGTGTCTCTACCACAAAGGTCTATGTGATGCTGGGCAAGTCATTTAAATGAAACTTTTCACTGGTGGCCACTATGTTTTTCATTTTCTGGATGCCACATTTAAGATATCTGGGGCCAGATTTGCAAATATGCTCATAAATGCAACTGAGGGATGCAATGGGTGCTGTGGTCTGATCATATGAAGTGCTATATGGTATCATAATACATATGTACAAGGTGACAGAATTAAGGTTGCACAGGCAATCCTAATTGTGCCATTTCCTGCCTTTTAAGGGCTTGAGTTTGCAAACTTAACATTCTTTTAATGTAGTTTTTTTTGTGTATAATTTAACATATATATTGCAGTAGCTCATAAAGGCTATAGCCAGATTGGGCTCTGTTATGCTAGACACTGTACAAACATAAAATAGAGGCCCTGCCCCGGAGAGCTTACAGTTAAAAAGACAAAACAACAGGTGCATGAGGCAAACAAGTGGACTGAGGGAATCAGTGTTACATATAGTAAGCTGCGTACAATTTGTAGTCATTCAGTAGACTTGGTGATAACTCATCACCTGCTTCTCCTGGCTACTGAGTCGTCATTTACAGACTGCCACTAAGGGAAAGGGTAGGGTGGTGTGGCTTCTGAGAAAAGATATGTGCCTTGCCTCCTTTCTTCAACAACCAACTAGTGCAGCAGTGGGCAAACTTTTTGGCCTGAGAGTCGCATTGGGTTTCGGAAATTGTATGGAGGGCCAGTTAGGGGAGCGGGTTGTGACCTGGCCCCCACCTCCTATCTCCCCCCCACCCCGGATTCCTGCCCCATCCAACCCCCTCCCCCCCATTCCCTGATGGCCCCCCCGGGACCCCTGCCCCATCCACACACACCCCCGCTCCCTATCCCCTGCCAGCTCATCCACCCCCCCCCGCCCCCATTCAACCTCCCCTGCTCCCTGCCCCCTTATCGTGCTGCCTGGAGCACTGGTGGCTGGCGGTGCTGGAGCCAGCCATGCCACCGCCACCGCGCAACACAGAGACTGGGTCAGGCCGGGCTCTGCAGCTGCACTGCCCCAGGAGCTCGCCGTCGTTGCGCCGGCAGCGCAGCGCACTGAGGCTGCGGGGGAGGGGGAACAGCAGGGGAGGGGCGAGCCTCCTGGGCCAGGAGCTCAGGGGCCGGGCAGGAGGGTCCCATGGGCCATAGTTCGCCCACCTCTGTACTAGTGCTTGCAAACTCCAGAGCCTGGCTGAGGAGCAGAGCTGTGTCCATGTACCTTGCCCTTAAAGTGCTTATAGTAAGTATTTGGTCTGAAGTGAAGAAATTTCACACTGCTCTTAATATGTTAAGACTTCATTTTATTTTAAACGTCACAATAGAAAAATCATTGCAGCTTTTACTATAGCCATATCACCTACAAGTGTTACTGTCCTGTTGTGTACTTTCCCCTCTTGCATGTATATATAAAAAAATTGTAGTAGTGTCTACTTTGTAAAGCTGGGTGAAATTTTTTGGGCAAAACTTTTTCACTCAAAATATATATATATTTGGATTGATCAAAATTTTTTTTCAAATTCATGTCAAATTTGTGGAATTGTTTTGGCTAACCCTCCAAAAGAAAATTCCACATAAGTCACAATATTTCATTTCAACATTTTCAAAAGGAAACGTTTATTGAGTCAAAATCACTGTGAATTTTGCTTTAAAACATTTTTTAAGGGGGGGGGGGGAAAAACCCTGAAATGAAATAAACAGTTTAATTTCAGGTTGAACAAAACCTTTCATTTGCCCTGAAACTAATTTTTTTCAGTTCAGCCACTGAGCTGAAAAATCAGTTATTCACATAGCTCTGCTACTATGTCTAGACACTTTCCAGACACTAAAGGACAGTCCCTACTCTGAAGAGTTCATTGAAGGACAGTCATAATCTTGCTCTCCCTTATGTGCAATTACCTTGAGGACCCTCTAATGCAAGTCCTCCTCCGCCACAGGGCAATAATAATTTTAGGCAACACTGATTGTATTATTTGACTATTCTCGAATACTTTTAGTCTAGTTTCTTTTTGAAATAAATTTTGCTGCCTCTTTGGTGCTTTTCTGGCCAATGAAACGAAGGCAATAGCTCGCAGAACTGCTTGATATACTATACCTTGGTGGATTTTTTGTTTCTGGTGGTGTTTTGCTTGTTTGTTCTGATAATAGCAATCTGTATTTTATTGAAACTGTGTACAATGGAACAGAAGTTCGTCTTCATGAGTCTGATTCTCTTTGATTATGTAGTTTTTCTTTGTTGTAGGACCTTGTTCTTTCAGTATGAATAGAAAATCTTGTAAACTGAAACAAAGGATGCTGAGGGAATTGTTAAACAGACTGGCTTTTTTTTTTTTTTTTTATTTCATGGGTAGCTACTCATTACCACAGTCGTAATATGGATTTCCAATTGGCCTGCATTTTATAGTAAACATCAAAAATTAAATTTATGGAGCTATAATGCATACCAGTTTCCTCCCCATTAAACATGCATATATCCTTCCCTAAGGATTATGTTAGACTTATTTTTACACAATGCATTCCCTTCCTGCTTCTCTAGCTTGATGATTAATGAAAACCTATATTTGCTTCTATATAGCATTCCTGGCCAAAGAATATAGAGGAGAAAAGAAAAAAACAGTACATTTTATTAATAAAGTAACGTCCTTTTTTGTGATTATCTACACAGGGGTGTTAAACTGCATTGAGTTAAAGCAATACTGAGTAATAGCATGGACACGGGACAGCTATTTCCGTTCACAACATTGTATACACATGGCAGGGACTTGCTTAGTACTGAGCATGTGGAATTCTCAAAGGCTGTATCCCAAGGTCTTTTGCTTCACTGTTGAGCATTGTGCATTCTGGGATTTTTCTCACTGTGCATTTGAACCAAGCAGGTTTAAAATTTAAAAATCCCATGATTTCCCCCCTCTCCATTCCAGGCTTCCTTTTTGGGTGGGCTAGTGCCATTTTCAGATTGCTGACAGGTACCAAGGACCCAACAATTCATCATGCAAGCTGCAGAACAGTCATTGAATATGACAGGCTCTTTGGCTGTTTCATCGTGGATAAAACAGTGATTATTTTTACAATACTTTGTAATAAATGGCAAACCCTACCTCCCTGATATGGTATTAGGTTGAATTATGATGGTTATTAATGATGACTGTAATTCAGCATGCCATGCAGGTGGATTTACAGCACACACAAGTCAATAAAAGGAATATAATTTTTCTCAACTGATGGAAATAAAAATTTTGTGCAGGAAATAGATGTAGACTACAATGAGTGGAGCTTTCCTGTATTGTACAGTAAATAGTTTCTCTCCCATCGATCAGTGTTTCTAAGGTTATGCTGGGACTGGTGTATGTAGTTCAGGGGGTGGGAGGTGGTGCCAGACTAGTCTGGAAGAAAGAGTGTGGGGCACAGGTGAGGCCCAATGTGGGTGGCGTGACCCTCAATCCAATCTGTCCTCATAAATGTGATGTCTTTTTGTAAAGGTTAAGCAGTAAGTAACTCCTTGAAAGCTGCCAAGTACCTTCCACCTTGCTTCTATGGTATCTTCTGATGCAGTCAACCATGGGAGCAGCTCACTTGTATAGGGCTGTAGGCTCACACAGCAGCCCAAAGGCACAAGCGTCTCTTGCTAATTTCAGTGGGAGTTACCTGTGTTTCTTGGGGGGAGAACCAGGCACTTGGTGAGTAGATACAATGAGGAAGGGGATCCACCAGAATAAGGGGAAGTGAGCAAACAATGGGAAAAATTAGAAGAGAATTTTTGAGAGAGACAGAGAGAAAAGGAAAAACAAGAAAGAAAAAAATGGGGGGGAGATTGAGTGACAATGTGCATGTCTCTCTGCATAGTGTGGGTACAGAAAAAAGTAGAGGTAGCAGTCTGTGCCAAGGAATTCCACGAAAGGACAGGAGAAGTGAAGGGGCCCTCTCTTCCTGTATATTATAAGGCGGTTTCAGCATCAACAAAAGGTTGGAAATCACTTTTAGATACCATGCTTTTTTCCCAGGTTTTCCTGAATCCTTATATAGAAATGCAGAGAAAATCCTAATGATGTTTTAATTTGTCATTTAGAGAAGACTAAATAATCGTTCAGACTAAATCTATTTATGATTTTCATTAAACACTATGTTAGTTGCAGGGCTGATGATCAGACCACTGAACTTTGATACCAAACTGATATCTTTACGCCAGAGGTGGTTCTTGAACCCAAAGATGCAGAACTAGTTAGACCAATTCTTCAGATAAGGAGTATTTTTCCCTAGAGAGCAATTTAGAGATGTTACTGAACTGGGAGATGATGTGAACATCAGTTAATGTTAGTTAGAGCGTGATCCAAAACCCACTGAAGTCAATAGAAACACTATTATTGACTTCAGTGGACTCAGGATCTGACCCTTAATGAGCCAAACTCTGTGCTTGCTTTATTACCTGCGCAAACTTATTGAATTGAATAATATTGCATGGGTATAACTGGAAGCAGAATGTGACCTACTGTTTTTAAAATCCTTTGTAAAGCACTAGATGATGATGTATTTGTTATTTCTAAAGGATCTAACAAATAGAAATATGGTCAGGAAAAACAATGAGATTAACCTGAACAGTGCAAATTAATATACAAGTAATTATCCAGAAGACACACATCAAGTTAGAGGGAGAAATTTTGCAGTGCCAAGACATGGGCATAGACAATTGGAGATTTGAGGGAGTTCTAGAGATTGCATTAATAAATAAGGGAAACACTGATTTTGGAACCAAAGATTGTTTATTACACTTTATTAAGTGTCCAAATTTAGTCATAGTACAAAGCCACTCATTGAAGCATTACTTTTAAAAACACCAGTAAAAAAATATTGACAAATCTGAAAAAGTTCCAATAATCTTCACCCTGGGTTTCTTGTAATGAATTCTTGCGCAACATTTGTAAGCTCTAAGTTCTCAGGTCGGTCATTGTATTAATGTGAAATCGTATACTAGCTCCGCTGTGACTGTCTCATTCTGAATCAAAACCATAGTTTAATACATCATAGAACACTGTAACTACACTCACTCGCAGCACTGGTTGCCAGTCCCACCCAAATTAATTTTTATCAACCTTTCCCCTTTGGAAAACAGCTGATGTTTAATTGGCTAAGCAAACTGAGATTTCTGAACTGACTTCAGTGATTTTAGTGTAAACTGACATTTGGCTTGCAGCAGATGAAGCTGATTAATCAGCTGAGCATGGTTGAAATCAGAACCATACACCATCACAACTTGTGTTTCTGTTTCTGTTTGGAATTATGAGAGTTCAAGATTTTTGAATAATTTTGTATCCTCTAGTCAAATCTTGATATAATATTGGACATTGTAAAATCAATTACTTCAGAGTAAATGTCCTTATAAAATTCCTTTACTGAATTTAGGCAGCTGGATTCACTTTCCCTATTTGCATTTTCTTGGCAACTTTTCTTTTTCTTGGAAGCTTAGGCATACAGACTCTTTCCAACTTCAAAATTTTCTAGTGGGTTTGTTCCCACAATAAGTTTTTTTCATCTGACTGGATGTGATGAAGAGGATTAAGTGCCATTTTCATAAAAGAATAGACTTCTGTGGCTAAAATATCTGACCCTTGCAGAGTTTTGGACAGAGTGTTTATCTTGTTCAATAAAAAAGAGGCAGTTAAACTTTTCCATTTGAGCTGCTATGCCACCAATTTGAGCTGTCATTTCAGGATCTCTTTGCAACCTTCTAAGTTGCACACAGTGTAAGGTAGTTCTCAGAAATTGAAAATAATGCATCTGCACAGTCTATGTAGTAGGACAGAGGACATGAATGCCTGGTGTTATACTTTATATTTTATGTCCGCATAAGGGCATATTTTTAGCTTGTTCAGTATAATGCATTTGCAGTGTCAGTCCTCATTTGACAAAATAATGTATACTACTAAGTATTTTCATTAGGATCTTCCAGATTTTTTCCTTTCTTTCAGACAGTACAGAAACCTTAGCATATCATATATATTTTGTGGTCTTTTGAGAAATAACAACTGCTTCATCGTAACACCAACAAGAAGATTGGTGCAGTTTAAATTTTTCTCAAGCTTTTTTTCCGGTTAGAGAATACAGAATATGTGAAAACTTCATATAGTTAAAAGTAATTTGTGCTTAAAAGCTAAACAACAATAAAAACAAATTATGGCTGTCACTAGCTTCAGAATAATGGAGACACTGACAGTCATCAAATCAGGATCAGCTGAAAGACAGCCTTGATTTCCAAAGTTATACATGGGGAAAGACTTAAGTTGTGGTTGATGAGGTGTATCAGAAATGCTAATAGTGTGAGGTAATTGCCATTTGGTTCCTGTTGGCAGAGATTGCTCATTACTACAGGCAGCAGAAGTTGATCGACTTGTTGAGAGTGTAGTTTTCTTTTATCAGCAATGTTTTAAGGGATTTCATTTTAGCACCTTGAAAATGTACATTTTGTTTTTGTACTTCACTCAGTCACTACTTGCTTCAGGGGAATGGCATAGGATTGTTACATTAAAAAAACAACACAATACTCTGGCAGAATGAAATATGTACCTGGTCTCTTGGTTTTATGCAGTCATTGTGTTCTTTGTAGAACAGTCTAGAATGTGCCAAAATGAAGAAAGGGAATAGTCTGCACCCGATCTGTTGATTACACTGGCAACAGCTGCTCTTATATTTTGCTTATACCCACCCTGGGTTCCTATCTCACCAAGACACTCTGTCAGGGAACAGACTACAAATAACATGACAGCTGTAGGTAGGGTGACCAGATGTCCTGATTTTATAGGAACAATCCCAATTTTTGGGTCTTTTTCTTATATAGGCTCCTATTACCCCCCACCTCCGTCCCAATTTTTCACATTTGCTGTCTGGTCACCCTAGCTGTAGGTCCTTTGACCCCAGGAATGATGGAACAGCAAAAGAACCATAGTCTCCCTCCCTCCCTTAGTGAAAAGAGAACCTGGAACCCATGCAGGGAGTGGGAGGGAAGGAAAAAAAGAGAAGAGCCAATCAGGAGGCTCTGGTAGTCTGCCCCAGAGGAATGGCAGTTCACTGGACCAGGTCTCCCTAGGGACAGGGGATCAGAAGTCCTCTTGCACACAGAGTGAGAGAGTGAGCATCAGTAGTAGCCTTTGTTGAGAGAAGGAGGGAAACAGCCAGCCTGGCTGATGAAAGAGTGAGAGCAGCACAGATGGGAGCCTCACCCAGGCAAAAGGAGTTCCCCTTCACAAGAAGTGAAGTGTCTCAAAGATGTTTGGAAATAGGCTGTACATTCTATATGCTTGTTCCATAAGTGAAAAATAGATGCAGAAAAAAATGTAAAAATAAAATCTATCTAGAAAGGGAGAATTCATTGCCAGTAACCGAATAATGCAAAAAGTGACCACCTTATAGGTCTATGTGTCTCCATGATCCGTTGTAATGTGCAGAGGGTGAAGGAACCAGCACTACATAAACAAGTCCACAAGTCAATTTACTTTATTTCTGCTGATCTCAATTATTGTTCTTTTCTTGCTGGAGAAACAAATGTCTTGTGTAAATCTTTATAGCAATGCTGCATCTACATGTTTTTGCTAGCACTTGGAAAGCGGTTACACAAAGATTTTGTGGACTCTGGCAAAACAAAAAACAGAAGCCCCCGCCCTTATCCCCTCAGACAAGGGGAACCCTTTGTATCATTTATCATTTTGGACTCCAAAATGACCAAATTCTATTTCTGCATGAGTGAATGCAATGGATTCAGAGCCATGTGTCCCCCTTTGTGTACAGAATTTTTCCCACAGTTACTTGCTAGTAGCCTACAGTCGGAGAGCCATGCAACAATTGCAGCTTTTGTTTAATGTGTAGTCTTGAAATTTCAAATAAAATAGTCAATAAAACAGAGGTAACACTCAACATTTAAAGACTAATGGCCACAGCTCAGTGTGTGTGTGTGTGTGTGTGTGTATTTATGTACAAGAGGGCTGTTGGTGAGACAACTATCATTTCATACTGCAGAGGGAGCACATGGAGGATTTCTGGTTGAACCAAGCAAAACTCTTTCTGTCAGTCCAGTGGAGCACATGCTCCATCACTCTTTTTGAAGGTGCATAGAAAGGGGAAAGCATTGACTCCATTTTCACCCTTCCCTTTTGGAGAGTCTAGCCTTGTATAAGGCCCATGCTCCACACCGATATTGTGGCTGGCCCCCCTGCAGAGGTGTCCAAAGGGACCAGGAGGCTGTTTGTGTCTTCTCCCTCTTGCATAGCCACAAGGGCCAGCCTCAAATGAAATCAGGGGAATGTACTTGATAATTGTCTGAACACAATGACATTGGAGATTAGCATATAATCAAATAGTCTCAGGACAAAAAATCCGCTACTGAGTTCTTAGGGAATCTCTCTTCTCTGTGTTTTGTGCAGGGAATTTAAGCAGGTAACTGCCATTGTTGGTAATAGGAGGTAAATTACACATTCCTGAATGCATCAATGGGAAAGATGATCCCTCAGTGTGCGTATAATTTTTCTTCTGAGGATTGTTTTACATATTCCATGTTTTGACTTTTTACTCCTGTTCATCAAGAATTTTATCCAATGGGAGTGTCATCTAGTTAACTGCACACCATGACAATTGGAGCAATGGATGTTGAAGTGTAGCACGAATAGCAGAGTAGTTTTGCCCTCAGCTGAAGTGGTTTGGACAGTGTCAAGCTTCTGAGAGTACTTGAATTAGTGCTGTTAGGTCTAAAATTTTCAGCAGAGCTAATGCATGAATTCTTTTTTTATGGTCACAACTTGTACTGTAAAATTTATACCCAAAACTCAGCATGAATTGAAGATGTAAATAAAAGTACCTGCATCTGTCCCTCTTTGATATGTAAATGGATAGATAAAGATAGCAATGTAATTTGATAGCAAGATACAATAGATATTGCTGTATTGAATCAAACCAGTGGTCTGTCTAGTTCATAATCAGTCTCTGACAGCAGCTAGCACCAAAGGCTTCAGAGAAAGGTTCAAGGAACCCTGTGTTGGACATTTATGGAATAATCTGTCCATAGGAGTAGTTCACACATGGAAACATGAGGCTGTATATACTATATTAAAATATTTATCCTGTCTAATGTACCATAGATAGTCTCCATATTCATAAAATTGTTTAATCCTATTTTGAATCCTAGCTCCAGTCATAGACTCAAACAAATGTAGGGTTGGAAGAGACCATGAGAGATCGTCGAGTCCAGCGCCCTCTGTTGAGGCAGGACCAAGTATACCTATGCCATCCCTGACAGGTGTGTGTCTAACCTTGTCTTAAAAACCTCCAATGACAGGGATCCACAACCTCCCTTGAAAGCCTATTCCAGTGTGCAAGTATCCATCTAGTGAGAAAGTCTTGCTAATACCTAACCTAAATCTCCCTTGCTGTAGATTAAGCCAGTTACTTATTGTCACAGCTCATAACATATTTTGGACTGTTATCAGGTCTCCCCTCAGTCTTCTTTGCTGTAGACTAAATTTGCCCAGTTTTTTAAATCTTTCCTTTTAAGTGATCCTTTCTAAACTTTCTATCGGTTTTGTAGCTCTCCTATGGACTCTCTCCAATTTGTCCACATCTTTCAAAGGAGGAAATTAGGTTCTTTTGGCATAACTTTTTCTTGACAAATCTGTTGGCTATTACTTATTACCCTATTATCCTCTAGATGCTTACAAATTGATGGTTTAATAATTTGTTCCAGTATCTTTCCAGGTATCAAAATTAGGCTGGCTGACCTGTAATTCCCCAGGTAGCCTTTGTTCCCCTTTGTAAAGCTAGATATGTTTTCCATTCTCCAGGTCTCTGGGATCTCACCTGTCTTCCATGAGTTCTCAAAGATAATCACTAACAGTTCTAAGATTGCTTCAGCTAGTTCCTAAGTACCATAGAATGAATTTCATGAAGCCCTGCCATTTTGAATTTATCTAATTTATCTGAATATTTGTTAACTTGTTCTTTCCCTCTTCTGGCTTGTGTTTCTTCTCCTTTTTTGTTAATATTAGTTTTGTTAAGTATCTGGTCACCATTAACCTTTTTAGTGAAGACTGAAGCAAAATAGGCATTAAACTCCTCAGCCTCCTTGATGTCATCTGTTATTAGTTCTCCTGCCCTGATAAACAGTGGACCTACACTTTCATTTGTCTTTCTCTTGCACCTAAGGTTTTTATAAAACCTCTTCTTATTGCCTTTTATGTTCTTGCGAGGAATCCCACAGGCTAATTAAAAAGACATTTTTCTTTTTATCAGGTTTAAATTTGTCTCCTTTAAATTTCATCAAATGCCCTCTTGTTCTTGTATTATGAGCATTCACATTTACCATTATTTTGTATGCCTGTCATGTTCCCTATTTGTCGTCATCTCTTGAAACTCAACAATCCCAATCTTTGCAGTCTCTCATCATATGAGTGTCTTTCCATGCTTCTGCTCATGTGCATCACCAATCGCTGAATGCCTGTTTCTGCTATATATTTTTGAGATAGGGTTACTCTTGTGGGGATTCTGTGAGACTGCATACCCGCAGATTTCCTGTGTTTCCCTGCAGAAAATGGCAGGGAAGCTGCGCTGGGGCGGCGACCCTGGGTGCAGTTTTTTTGGGGAGGAGGGGGTTGCCCCCCTCCAAACAGAGGCGAGGCATGGGGGGGGGCACATGGGGTTACACACCACTGCCCCCCCTCATTCTGCAAGCGCAGAGCTGCCCAGCATAAGGAGGATGTCGGTGTCTCAGCTCCGCAGACTCTGCAGCTGAATGCCTCCTCCTGGGTCCTATTGTTGGTTGTGCTCCCCTTCTGTGTGCTGGGAGCCTTCCTGTTTTCTATTCTGTGCAACAGAGTGCCCACGGTGGGGCTGGGTAAGGGAAGCTGGGGGAAACCAGAGAAGGGGAGGTGAGGAGGTGTGGGGGAAGAGGCAGTGAAGACGGAAGGAGGTGGAATAGGGCAGGGGGAGGGGAATGTGGGAGTGAGGTGAAGAAGAAAAGGGGATGGGGGGAAGTGGGAGCCCGACATGCAACATCCCCTCGACAACAGCTGGGCTCCCTCTGTTAAGCAGGCCCATCAAACCCTCACCCTGGCCAGCCCTACCCCCCTACATGTGGACCCCTCTGAGCCCCCCCACACCAGACCTCTTCCCCACTGATCCCCAACCAGCTGCACCTGGACCCCCACCCCATCACGCCCCACTCCCCCAACACCCAGACCCTCTCCCACTGAGCCCCCCATGCCCAGGCGCAACCACCTTCATCTGGAGAGTCCCATTGACCCTGCACATGGAACCCCCCAACAAGCCTCGGTGCATCCAGATCTCCCACTGAGCCGCCCGCACCCAGATTGCCCCGCACAGAAACCTCTCACCCCATACCTAGATTCCCTCACACTAAGCCCCTCCACACTTGGATCCTGCTTGGCTGAGCCTACCCACCCACACCTAATGCACCAGGTGTTTCTGGGGCAAGCCCAGCCCTTGCACTATGTCAGAGTCAAGTGCAGCCTCACTGCCGAGTCTCTGTACCAGAGGATTCATAGATTCATAGATTCTAGGACTGGAAGGGACCTCGAGAGGTCATCGAGTCCAGTCCCCTGCCCGCATGGCAGGACCAAATACTGCCTAGACCCATCCATGATAGACATTTATCTAACCTACTCTTAAATATCTCCAGAGATGGAGATTCCACAACCTCTCTAGGCAATTTATTCCAGTGTTTAACCACCCTGACAGTTAGGAACTTTTTCCTAATGTCCAACCTAGACCTCCCTTGCTGCAGTTTAAACTCATTGCTTCTTGTTCTATCCTTAGAGGCTAAGGTGAACACGTTTTCTCCCTCCTCCTTATGACACCCTTTTAAATACCTGAAAACTGCTATCATGTCCCCTCTCAGTCTTCTCTTTTCCAAACTAAACAAATCCAATTCTTTCAGCCTTCTTTCATAGGTCATGTTCTCAAGACCTGTAATCATTCTTGTTGCTCTTCTCTGGACCCTTTCCAATTTCTCCACATCTGTTTTAAAATGCGGTGCCCAGAACTGGACACAATACTCCAGCTGAGGCCTAACCAGAGCAGAGTAGAACGGAAGAATGACTTCTCGTGTCTTGCTCACAACACACCTGTTAATACATCCCAGAATCATGTTTGCTTTTTTTGCAACAGCATCACACTGTTGACTCATATTTAGCTTGTGGTCCACTATAACCCCTAGATCCCTTTCTGCCGTACTCCTTCCTAGACAGTCTCTTCCCATTCTGTATGTGTGAAACTGATTTTTTCTTCCTAAGTGGAGCACTTTGCATTTGTCTTTGTTAAACTTCATCCTGTTTAACTCAGACCCTTTCTCCAATTTGTCCAGATCATTTTGAACTATGACCCTGTCTTCCAAAGCAGTTGCAATCCCTCCCAGTTTGGCATCATCCACAAACTTAATAAGCGTACTTTCTATGCCAATATCTAAGTCGTTGATGAAGATATTGAACAGAGCCGGTCCCAAAACAGACCCTGCGGTACCCCACTCGTTATGCCTTTCCAGCAGGATTGGGAACCATTAATAACAACTCTCTGAGTACGGTTATCCAGCCAGTTATGCACCCACCTTATAGTAGCCCCATCTAAATTGTATTTGCCTAGTTTATCGATAAGAATATCATGCGAGACTGTATCAGATGCCTTACTAAAGTCTAAGTATACCACATCCACAGCTTCTCCCTTATCCACAAGACTCGTTATCCTATCAAAGAAAGCTATCAGATTGGTTTGACATGATTTGTTCTTCACAAATCCCTGCTGGCTATTCCCTATCACCTTACCACCTTCCAAGTGTTTGCAGATGATTTCCTTAATTACTTGCTCCATTATCTTCCCTGGCACAGAAGTTAAACTAACTGGTCTGTAGTTTCCTGGGTTGTTTTTATTTCCCTTTTTATAGATGGGCACTATATTTGCCCTTTTCCAGTCTTCTGGAATCTCTCCTGTCTCCCATGATTTTCCAAAGATAATAGCTAGAGGCTCAGATACCTCCTCTATTAGCTTCTTGAGTATTCTAGGATGCATTTCATCAGGCCCTGGTGACTTGCAGGCATCTAACTTTTCTAAGTGATTTTTAACTTGTTCTTTTTTTATTTTATCTGCTAAACCTACTCCCTTCCCATTAGCATTCACTATGTTAGGCATTCCTTCAGACTTCTCGGTGAAGACCGAAACAAAGAAGTCATTAAGCATCTCTGCCATTTCCAAGTTTCCTGTTACTGTTTCTCCCTCTTCACTAAGCAGTGGACCTACCCTGTCTTTGGTCTTCCTCTTGCTTCTAATGTATTGATAAAAAGTCTTCTTGTTTCCCTTTATTCCCGTAGCTAGTTGGAGCTCATTTTGTGCGTTTGCCTTTCTAATCTTGCCCCTGCATTCCTGTGTTGTTTGCCTATATTCATCCTTCGTAATCTGTCCTAGTTTCCATTTTTTATATGACTCCTTTTTATTTTTTAGATCATGCAAGATCTCGTGGTTAAGCCAAGGTGGTCTTTTGCCACATTTTCTATCTTTCCTAACCAGCGGAATAGCTTGCTTTTGGGCCCTTAATAGTGTCCCTTTGAAAAACTGCCAACTCTCCTCAGTTGTTTTTCCCCTCAGTCTTGATTCCCATGGGACCTTACCTATCAGTTCTCTGAGCTTACCAAAATCTGCCTTCCTGAAATCCACTGTCTCTATTTTGCTGTTCTCCCTTCTACCCTTCCTTAGAATTGCAAACTCTATGATTTCATGATCACTTTCACCCAGGCTGCCTTCTACTTTCAAATTCTCAACGAGTTCCTCCCTATTTGTTAAAATCAAGTCTAGAACAGCTTCCCCCCTAGTAGCTTTTTCAACCTTCTGAAATAAAAAGTTGTCTGCAATGCAGTCCAAGAATTTGTTGGATAGTCTGTGCCCCGCTGTGTTATTTTCCCAACATATATCCGGATAGTTGAAGTCCCCCATCACCACCAAATCTTGGGCTTTGGATGATTTTGTTAGCCTCATCCACCTCTTCCATCTGGTTAGGTGGCCTGTAGTAGACTCCTAGCATGACATCTCCCTTGTTTTTTACCCCTTTTAGCCTAACCCAGAGACTCTCAACACTTCCATCTCCTATGTCCATCTCTACCTCAGTCCAAGTGTGTACATTTTTAATATATAAGGCAACACCTCCTCCCTTTTTCCCCTGTCTATCCTTCCTGAGCAAGCTGTACCCCTCCACACCAACATTCCAATCATGTGTATTATCCCACCAAGTTTCAGTGATGCCAACAATATCATAGTGATGAGGTGGGATCTTGCATTGAGGTGGGAGATCACCCTGAAGCCCCCACATATTGCCTTCATTCTCTCTGGATAAGCAGTGTAAGCATAGTACATCTCTACCCGTCTGCTCAAGGAAACAGACTTCACTACAGAACATCAGAGATTTTTAATATCATTATATTGGCTACAGTGGAACTGGCACTGAAAAGATTTTAGAAGTGGTTTCTCCTGTAGCTTTTTTTAATGTGTGTGCAGTGGCAAGAACAATTACAATTAGCAACAGATAATATAAAGTGGAAAGTAAAGACTGCTTTGCTTCATTTCCTTGTAATAACTGAAAGGTTTTTTTTTTTTTTTTAAATGAGACAAAACGTATGCAATTAAACAGCATTATAAAAGGCTACAAAACTTAAGTACTTCAAGATCACATTTCTATAGTTCTAATTCTAGTATGTTATTCTAGACAGATGGATTCAAATATAAAGTATTGTGTATTTTTTTTAAATCACTGCATGAGATAAAGAATATACATCATTGCTGCTAACCAAGTAATACCAGAGGCTGCAGGGGGTTGTTTTATACTCATTGTGTGTATTGATATGAAGCCAGTGTACATATTTAAAATTTTACTGCACATCTGGTTTTCACTGCAGTTTTCAGACCCAGATAGCTAGCAGATAGTCTCTCATTGGATTCCTTGTTTCTTTGACAGCAGAAATGAGTACAGTGACATTGAAGAGCCAGGTTACTCATACAAATATTGTAATCAGCTTTGCTGTTACAGTCCTTTCAAAAAATGTTTGCCTCCTATCTCAGGAGCAGGGGGACGGGGGTGAAACTGATATTTGATCTGAGAAATGATTCAGAATCAAAACATCTCACTACCCAAACCAAAATATAATCTGTAGATACTGCCATTTAGCTGCAAATATTTCAGTCAGTGTTCAGTTCCTAAATGATTTTGCCTGGATTGCAGCCTTCTCGAGTTGGAAGAGATATTGGTTTGATAGCATTCCTTAACCCTGCCACAGGATGAAAAAGAAGTAAAACCAACAAAAAACAGCAGGAAATCAAGGGTGGCTTTAGTGGGGATTCATGGGTTCGATTGCACCTGCTGAAATCATGAAACTAAGGATGCAAAATACACCCTGCAGAGGGGACAGGGATCCGTGTTTGCTCCTTTGCACAAGAAGCCATGCCCAGCTCCACAGCTCAGCCCCACATCATGCTGGCACTATTCCCGGCCACATCATTGTGCGATGATGTCAGAGTCATGCGCTGCTATGTAGGCCCAAAGGGCAAAATCTGCCAGTTGGAGTGCTGGGGAGGAGGCAGGGGAAAACAATGTCCCCATGTGTCCCATTCTCTAGGCAGTAGGATTGCAGGGGCAGGACACAGAGCTCTTCCTGAGTGGCGCTGCCTCCTGTGAAACATCCCAGACAGGGTCTCTCTCTCTCTCACTCCTGGTGGTGAGAGAGAGAGAAACTGGGACTGGGACCAGCCTACACTGAGGCCAGTGTATTTTGTGCTTTGTTGCATATTGCCATTACCCTAGAACAGGGGTGGCCAACCTGTGCCTCCGGAGCCACATGCGGCTTTTCAGAAGTTAATATGCGGCTCCTTATATAGGCACCGACTCCAGGGCTGGAGCTACAGGCACCAACTTTCCAATGTGCCAGGGGTGCTCACTGCTCAACCCCTGGCTCTGCCAGAGGCTTTACCCCCCACTCCACCCCTTCCAGCCCCCTCCCCTCAGCCTGCCATGCCCTCGCTTCTCCTCCCCCTACACCTGAGCCTCCTGCATGCCACAAAACAGCTGATCAGGAGGTGTGGGGAGAAAGGAGGAGGTGCTGATCGGCGGGGCTGCCAGTGGGCGGGAGATGCTGGGGGCAGGAGGGAGGTGGAGCTGATGGGGGGCTGCTGACATTACTGTGCTCTTTGGCAACGTTCATTGGTAAATTCTGGCTCCTTCTCAGGCTCAGGTTGGCCACTCCTGCTCTAGAATTTAGTATAGTGCACCCATTGAGTCAGGAGGCTACATCTGCCACTGCAGGAAATTGTGCCTTAAAGAAACAACCCTTAAATGTATGTCTGGGAGTGGGGGTGAGGGGTAGGAACTTTGTTGCTATGGGACCCCTAGGTAATATGCAGATGGATTCAGCTAGCATTCCTTCTGCGGTTCCTTGGGAACGCTCTGCCACCGTTTAAATGGACCCAGCATGAACTTGTGCTCCTGCCCCTTCGGAAAGCCCAGTGGTGGTGCTAAGGTAGCCAGTCTAACCCTTAGTGTGTAGAATACAAAGGCCATCGGGTTTACTTGGTAAATACAATGTAACTGTTTATGTCTATGGCTTTTTAGTGACAAGTTTTGCATGGATAATCAAATAATTTTGTGGTTAAGGAGTTATTTAGCTCTCAATATATCTGTATGAGGCTAGCCCCTGCGGGAGACTCCTTTCCCTCATAAAGATGTGCTGTTCCAGGGAGTGGCAGTTCTCCGACAGGAAGGAGAACTCATGCAGTACTGCTCCACAATTGCCTCAGCTCAGCTAATCTGTATTCTCAGCCTATTCCTCTACCCACCATTGGCATCATGTAGCCCAGAGGTAACAGAACAGTCCTCTGTGCACTGATGATACGGATTTACTACAACCTAAGGCTATTTATCGACCTTTCGTTTTCTCTTAATCTGTCTGTAGTGCATGTGTGGGGAGGGAACAGGGGTCCCTACCAGATGAGCTGGGGTTGGGATGGGAGGATTTCTGCCCATTTTGCCAGTATGATAATAGGGGTTGACCTTTGTCTTGTTGCTAACATACCTGCAGAAATCCTTCTTGTTACCGTTCACATCCCTTGCTAACTGCAACTCCAGTTGTGTTTTGGCCTTCCAGATTACACTGATTATAATACTGTGCCTTAGCTTGTAGTTATAACACTAGTTATAATTGTGCCTTAACTTGTTGTTATAACATTAGATTTTAGTCTCACAGCAATTTCTATCGCATAATCCAAGGAAGGAAGAGATAGTTCTTTCGTGTTTTTCATACGATCCCCATCACTTTTCCAGGCCCAGGGGACACACATCATGCCAATATTAAAAAAACAAATTGTTGTTAGACTGCAGCTTGTAACAACAGGAAAAACAAAACAGCCTGCACCTCTGATACAGCTTTGATGGGTGTTATAGAACTTTCCTAAATTGAAAGACAGAGTTATAATAGTTGTTATGGCCAACTTTCTCCTTTGTGATTTTTCTCTTTTTCAGTACATTTGCAACTCAGCTCTGAACCAGACTAGTAGCCTTTAGCAGTGAGCTGGACAAATGAGATTTCAGTGCAACATAGAACAAAATATAAAACAAGCATAAACCTTGCAATGAGTAGATTGTCTTAATAACTTGGGATATAAGTAAAATGGCAGTGACAAAATGAATATTTTTGCCTCCTTTATCTACATTAGCTAGGGTTAACAGGTGAATGGATTGACTTGTAGCTACAGAAAATGAATGAGAGTCATGAATTCTGCGTTCTGTTGCTGGTCCTTTCAGACTTCCTGTGTGATCTTGGGAAAACCATTTAACCACTGTGTGTCATCTTGGGAAGACTATGTTCATTTAGAGATTGCTGTAAGGCATAATTTATTACAGTTCATAATTAATGTAGATTTTGAAATATACATGTAGAAACTATTCTAGAATAGAATGCAAAATATTACTGGTTGGGATATTGCAACTTCTGGCATACAATACTTTATTCATCCCTTCTCTGCTTACCCCTCACAAAAAATCCTTAAAAGGTAACCTGCAAATTGTGTTTGAAAAAGTCTCTCATCTTTAGCAATGCATGGTGAATGCCCAAAATAGCCTGACTGAGAGGGGAATTCAGTTCACAATTTACTTCCCTCCCTGCCCCCTAATTTTTAAACAAACAGTGAACAGACTGTCCTGCTTAGCTTGACTGTTGTACCACATACTGCTACTGCTGAAGGAATTTTGTGATCACAAATCTTAGGTCACTTTTAATCATAAATTACAGTCCTACGTGGGTTGGTTGGTGGACTGTTTAATACAATAGTGCAGACTGGAAGAAAATAAGCGTTGTGAGGTTGGAAGTCTCCCACATTGGGCCCAGTTCTCCAAGGGTAACACTTCATATTTGATTCACACAGGTGTAAAAGTATATACGAGGTACTGAGACCATGTACTCAGTGCTGTACAAGACATAAAAACTTAGTCTTTTCCCCAAAAAGTTTATATTCTAACAAGACATGTAGAATAGGCAGGATGTACTAGACAGCCCAGAGCAGTAGATAACTAGGATTTTACTTAACCTACAAGCAGTGAATCAGTAATATTAACTGTGAAGTTAAGTTAAAATGGTCTTGATTGTAGCTTCTATGGGGTAAGAATCCACTTACTGCACTGTGGCACTTAACATAGGACACTGATTTTATTGTGGCATTCATCAGAAACTCATGTAGTACATTATCATCTTCTGCTTGTTTTATTTAGGTAAGCTTTTCAGCAGTGCAAAATGGAAAAAAAAGAGGTGGGCTAATGTATTGGGATTGTTTAGGAGCATGATCAGTTGTTGTTTGATGCAACTCTATGGTACCTTCTGATTGCTTGTTTCCCTATCACACTTGTCTTGCATTTTACATGTTCCATGAATGGGACAAACAATTAGCTCTTTGTGCATTTTCCCCCAGGCTGTCAGTAGATAGCAGTTCCTGCAGCTCTAGTTCGGTTAAAAGGAACAGAATGAAATTGTCCAGTCTTTCTAATAAATTGAGTATCTGTAGTCCAGTCCATCTGAGAATGAAGTGCTCACCGGCATGGCAGCGGCTTTATCTGGTTTTGTTTAAGTAAGTATAGCTACTTCAATGTAATATTTTGTTGGCTTGTGTGGGTATAACTAGAGCTGGTCACAAAACTTTTGATGAAAAGTTTTTAGTCAGAAAATGCTGATTCATTGAAACCCAGACTTTTCACAGAAATGTACCCTTTTCAATGAAACTGTCATCAGGAAATGTTTTTCCAGTCTAGGATGGAATTTTTGGAGGGAGGAAGAAACTGCAGAATAACCAATAGCCCAGTAGTTATAGCACTCCCCTGGGTTGTGGGAGACCCAGGTTCAAGTCCTTGCCCTGCTTGATTTAGACCAGGGACTTGAACCTGGATCTCCCTCATCCCAGGTCTGTGCTCTGACCACCAGGTATTACCCAGGGACCTCTTGATGCCAACTAGCAGAGGGGTGCTCAGAGTTTTGTTCCTTTGGGCCAGATATAAGCATAATAATTCACCAATGTGGCATATGAGGTCTGTACTGAGAGCCAGTAGCCTGCTGGTCATCATAATTCTTGTGAAATGTATGTAAGGGTAATATTTAAGAAATTATGTATCCATAATCAAAATTGTATTTTTAAGGTAAGGCAGTGACATGCCTCAGACAGGTTCCTTTCAGGCAGGCAGTAACAGACACTTATCTCTTTGCCTGGTCACTATGTATTGTCCAGGTCTATTTGAATACTGATGCTAACCATAAGATCGTGAAATCTACAAGAGAGAGAAACTACTGGAAAAAAGTGTCACCAGGGGTGTGTGCTATTTATGTAAGATCAAAGGATTAGTCTGGTGTATCAGGTACTGTAAATAAACATGCAGCATCTCCTACTGAGGAGGCAAGTTGACAGCATGACTTGTCTCATTATCAGATCACAGCCAACCTGGCTGTAAATCACTGTAAGAACTTTGGGTAAACATTGCTCTATAAGACATAAAAGTATCTAGTCAAATAAGTATAGATTCTAGAATGTGTATTGTGATTTTATTTTATATAAAACCTTTCGTTTCCAATACATCTGCTTGCTCTTATTAGAATCTTTATCCTTAAATAAACGTATACTTGTTTTCACTGTAAACATATCTAAGTGCTGTGTGTTACGGGGAGCAGTGATCTAAAGTGTAACTGGTGAGTTGGGGGTGTACTGTCCCTTTGAGAGCAGCAAATCTGTGAATTTGGTAAATGTCAAGTGGAACAGGGATTGGACACTCCAGAGAGACTCTCGGAGGGCTCAGGGTTGCAGTGTTCTTATCGCTAACCTGTAGAGCCCAGGAAGGGAGTGCTTGTGTTGCCTATGGCTGGTGAAGTTGGGGAGTTGACTCCCAGCAGACCTAGACAAGGGATCCTCATACTAAGGGCAGGTAGTAGCAAGGTGTCTCACAGCCCTGTGTACCCCAGGACAATGTCACAACAGGCTATCTGCGGTGGGAAGTCTTTTTTTTCCTGAAAAACTTCCAAAGGTCTTGGTTTTGTCAAATCTCAAAATTTTGCTGGACAGGAAAACTGGTTCCCACCCAATTCTAGATATAACCTATGGGAAGTGCCTGCGCTTACGAAAATTATTCTTAGTCAAACATTCAGGTAGAAAACATGGCATTAATGATATGCTCACATTCTAAAAATAACTGCATCACAACTGTTAACATGCATTTCTCCGAGAGCTAAATTGCTTATATATTCAGATAAATAGCACTTGTAACCCATTCATAATAATACCATCCCAATAGTATTCTACCTTTGTACTGTGATAATTTAACTGGTAACCAAAGAGAGCTTCTAAATTATGTATTGTGAGTGACATTATACATTGTGTAGATCTGTGAGAATGAACTCTGCTAGGCTATTCTTATTATTTTTAAATGACATTTTTTCCTCCCTCTGACTGCTTCTTATTCATCACACTGTGCATTAGGGCGGCCACAGGCACCAACTAGCTTGATTTTGTATAATCTAGAATTCCCATAGTTCAGCCAGACAGTTGTTGCCCATTTAGAATAGGTTCTCCCAACAGGTTCAGCGTGATTGATGGCAGAATATTCAGCTAGTTTAGTGCTGACTGGTTCCCCCAGAGTTATATCATGTCCTTTTTAGTAACTGCTCTTGTTCTCCTGTCTTCATATGTAGCCTCATTTGAGGCCTGATCCAACTTCCATTGAAATCAATGAGAGCCTAGTATTAATTTTAACAGGAGATGGATCAGGCCCTTAAATAGCCCTATGTAACATTCAAACTCAGGCAGAATTCCCATTGACTTCAGATTGAATTTTGTGTCTATGCTACAGCCTCTACAGCGGCACAGCTGTGGTGCTGCAGCTGGGACGCTGTAGTGAAAATGCTTCCTACATTGACAGAAGGGGTTTTTCTATCAATGTAGGTAATCTGCTGGCGTGTTCAATAGTATCTTCCATTGATTTAGTTGCACCTACAGTGGTAGTGAAGTCAATCTAATTATGTTGCCTGGGCTGTAAAATTGTTCTCAGCCCTGAGTGAAGTAGCCAGCTCAACCTAAGTTTTAGGACAGACCAGGCCTTTCCTGAGATACAAGTCTTGAATAGGTGCAGTAAGTAGGCATTTTTCTGGAGCAATAGGTAGCTGTTCAATTCTCATCCCTCTCTCCGTCTCAGTATCTGGTGGCAGAATTTGATCTGTATTTCATGTTTAGTATTTTAGAAAGCAATGGGAGTGGAAGCCAGAAGTTGCTTTTACATGCTGGATAGATGTAGTAGTACATCTTGCAACAGTGGTAATCAGTTGGACTTCATTAATTGTTCATCTGTGGTGCTGTACTGGCAAATTTTTAATATATCAAAGATTATAAAGACAAAAAAACAAATCCCAACCCCCTCTACTCCTCCCCACACATTATTCATGCAATTTAATCAGAAAGTACCTTACACATTTTAAGTTAGTACTAATCACTAAGTGAGATGTTTTAACACTCAGGCAGAGGGAAGGCCAGCCCCAGGCTCCACAATGCAGCAACTCCCAAACAATAGACCTGGGGCTTGATCCTGCACCCATTCAAGTCAATGACAAAGCTCCCATTGATTCAGTGGTGCAGGATCAGACCGTTAGGGTAGCTTTGCACAACAAGGAGGAGTGGGGGAATCCAAGGACTCATGAAGGGGAGTGCACATACTCCTTGCATGGCTCAGACCCTCAGTCCATGTAAACTTCCTGCACAGCTGCAGGAGGTGGGGGGGGGGGCGGGAACTAGGAAGTCTAATTGTGCCATTGGGCTGGAGTGGCCTTCATAGAGCAGCTCAATGGCCAAGGCTGAAAGATTCCATCCTTTTTCTCTGTACGTCTGTCCAGCGCCTGGCCTAGTTGTTTTGTTCGGGCCCTACAGAGGTACAGTAGGACACATTAACATGCATTCATTTAATTTGTTCTAGTGTTATGATCTCCTTTTTATATGCGTTCTGATTCTTCTGTATATCCCTACTGGAATATTCATACAGTGTTTGCAGTACAATCAATATTACTGAAATAACTATCTGAAATCAGTCTGATATACATACACAATAGCAGTTGAAAATAATACCCAGCTCTTCTATAGTTTCCATTGTGGTTCTTATTTGTGTATTTCCAGCTTCAAGACATTTCATTTCAACAGGTTTTCTTTGGAACTGGATATGAAGGTTTAGTCAGATAAACATGGGACTGCTTTTAGCACGTAACTTCTTCATGGGCCATTACATCTGCTTCTGTTACATAACTATCAGTACTGATACATGATTGGAACCTTACATGTGATACACCAGAGAGAGATTATAGCCATTGAGGTATGACTGAATTGCCCAAACTCTGACAGAATCAAAGCATGCTGCTTGCTACTGAATAATAAAGTTGAGTAGGAGAGCACAAGTAACAATAACAGTAGTTTGTAAAGTACTTTGGAATTGCCATACAAATCAAACCAGTGGTTCAGCTAATCTGCTATTTTATCTCTGACAGTGATCAGCACTAATGCTTGAGAAGAAGATGCATGAAACGCATAGGAGACAAGTTATAAAATAACCTAGACATAAAGGAAGTTTTTTCCTATGCCCCATCACCTGGTGGTTGGCTTCTACCCTGAAACTTGAGGGTTTATATCCCTTCCAAAATATAGAATTGTTTTAGTAGAGAAACAGTTTGTGATCATGTAATTAAAGACTATCAAATGCATATGCAAAATAAGGCAAAGTTAAGTGTGTTTATAGAAAATTAATGCTGTAAGTCACAATTTCAGGGTAACTGCAACTGCATTCCACCCTCTGGAATGCACTCCAGAAGTACCCAGGTCAGGTCTTGTGCTGTGACTTGTCTCTTGGTATGGACCCTGTCTCACTCTGTTCTGACTTGGGGTTTTAAGTCTGCACAACTCCCTGCCTTATACTAGAATATCCCCAGTAAGCTCATCTGCCTGAAGCCCAGTGCCTGTACTTTGCTTTCTCTTTGAGGCTTATGAACAGTGTATGGACAGCAGTTACAAGTTACCACAGAGTGCTTTCTAAGTAAGTATGTTTATTCTTAAGGTAAAAGCATTATAGAGAAAACATTTTAAAAAACAATAAATAGATTGAATTACACATGAAACATATCAGGATTCACCGATCAGTCTTATGGGCAGGGCCCTACCAAATTAATGGCCATGAAAAACACATTACAGACTGTGAAATCTGGTCTCCACCATGAAATCTGGTCTTTTGCTTACGTTAACCCTATACTATACAGTTTTCACAGGGGAGACCAGCGTTTCTCAAATGGGGGGTCCCAACCCAAAAGAGGGTCACAGGGGGGGTTGCAAAGTTATTGTAGGGGGGATGTGCTATTCCCACCCTTACTTATGTGCTGCCTTCAGAACTGGCTGGAAAGCAGCAGCTGCAGGCCAGACACCCAGTTCTGAAGGCAGCGCCACTGCCAGCAGCAGCGCAGAAGTAAGAATGGCATGGTACGGTCTTGCTACTCTTACTTCTGTGCTACGGTCTTCCGAGCTGGGCCCTCGGACAGCAACCACCACCCTCCAGCTGCCCATTGCCACCCTTATTTCTGCGCTGCTTCTGGCAGTGCTGCCTTCAGAACTGGGCGCCTGGCCAGCAGCTGCCACTGTCCGGCCACCCAGCTTTGAAGTCAGCACCCCCACCAGCAGCAGCGCAGAAGTAAGGGTGGCAATACCACAACCCTTCTACAATAATCTTGAGACCCCCCCCCCCATTACCTCCTTTTGGACCAGGACCCCTACAGTTACAACACCATGAAATTTCAGATTTAAATATTGAAATCATGAAATTTGAGATTTTTTAAATCCTATGACCGTGTAATTGACCAAAATGGACTGTGAATTAGGTAGGGCCCTACTTACGAGGCTGTAGCAGGCCAAAGTCTTTCTAACCCTCAAGGATTGAGGCCCCTCTTTGGATGGAAGGTCCTGTCTGTTTGCTGGATCAAAAAGAAGGCCCCAAAATCAATTCAAAGCCAACCTTTTTACATCAAAAGCCCTTTCTTTGTCTGTTGATTTGGGGAGGAGGGGAGAACAGTTTGAAGCAGCATATGCAAGCCTTTCCAGGCTTATTTGGAGATGTTTATAACCTAAATGAGTCACCTTACTCACCCTTTACTGTTTTTTAGTTTTTGGCAGAGCCTCCATCCTTGGAGTTGCATACAATTCCTAGCCACAGTGTTACATAAACTATTCAACACAACAAAAAATGGTCCCCACAGATATTGCATACGTTGACTATATCTGTCACACTGGCATTTCCAGAATTTTGAGTGCTTAATTGTGCAACCTGAAATTTCTTTAAAGATAGGCCCTGATCCTGCAAAGACCTTCACCTGAGAGTTGTCATCATTTGGACTACTCTCACACATAAAGTTAAGCATGCACAAAAGTTTGTGTAGGGCCCATACTTACTTTTGTCATATCATATGAGATGTATTCTCCTGGTAGAGGAAAATATTTGATTTATTTTGTACAAAATAATTTTGTAAGAAAAAAATACTAAGATTCACTTTTGTCATGATGCCTACAAAACCCTGAATTTTGATTATAGCTAGATGAATGAGGCCGGGGTGTTGTGGGGGAAAATGTGATCATGTACTTCTATCATAATGCATACATACAAAAGGGGCAAATTAAGGTTGCACACGCAACACTGATTCTGCAATTTCCTAGCTTTTCAGTGCTTGACTTTGCACCCTTAATGTACCTTTAATGTAGATTTGTGTGTTTAATGTAGAGTTTTGTGTGTAATTATTTGTAGATATAGAATATCACACAGCACTTTATAAAATAAATATGATACAAGAATCTAAATCCGATATTGAATAGCTATTTTCCATTTTAACTCTCTTTGAGAGATACACAGTGTATTAATGCCTTTTACACTAGAGGGATGTGAAATCAGTTGTTAGACAATAAACCACTATATATATTTCTTTTCCGTCAACTTTTAAATCAACTTAATGTTTCCTTTCACAAAGATAGCAGTTTAACTAATCTGCATTATGTAAGTCTAAAGGTACCTACTTACATCTGATTGTGAACCACTAATTCAGCCCATAAGTAAAAACAGAATAGTCATATAGTAACAGGGCTCAAACTGAGGGGGTCTTGGGAGAAGGGTAATACAGTGTTCCTGTTAAAGTAATACACTGAATATACATGGAGAGATGGTAGAAAGGAATACAAATTCCTCTTGATAAATGCTTATTATTTAAGCCCAGTGGAGAAAGTTTGATTCAATATTTCTACTAAAAACAACTTATAACACTTATCTAGTCAAGATGTATCTTAAGGATGAACTTCATATTACATTCAAATCACATTAAATTTATATGCTGAAGATCACTAAATAAGCAGGATTAGAGAGGCTTTCATCCTGCTATTAATGTTAAACTTCTTTATATTGCTGATGGATCAGGGTCTGATCAAAAGCCCATAGAAGTCAATGGGAGTCTTTCCACTGACTTAAATACATGCTGGATCAGGTCCTTACCACAGATTGTTGGTTTCTTTTCAGTGAGGTGCAACAGCAAAGGGATATAAAATATTTTTTAAAAAATCTGCAGAAGCGTGGAATATTGTTAAAAACCACCAAGGTGTTCTTTACCCCATAGACTGGCTCCAGTCTGCAGTGGAGTTCTTCAGTGGGTGTGGTGTCACCAATGTAAGCACATTACAATGAACAAGCACTGACTGTCTGCAGTTGAGCCTACATGTTGACCTAAAAATGTGAGTTTTAAATTAGTAATGTGCTCAGCAACTCAGTTCCTTGGGTTACTGAGAAACATAGCACATATTATTGAAATGTTGCGCGGAATCCTTGTTAAAGTAGGTCACTTTCAAAACTTGGTTGATTAGGCTCAGATGCAGTCAGCTAAGAAACTTGGAAACAATGTTTCCTTTTCTTGCATGATTTGTTTTCTGTTTTGCAAACATGGGCCCTGATTCTGCAAACTTTTACGCATATGAGTAACTTTATGCACTTGAATGTTATGAAATCTGAAAATACATCCACTCAATGTGCAGCGGCAGTCAAAAAAGCGAACAGAATGTTGGGAATCATTAAGAAAGGGGTAGATAATAAAACTGAAAATACCATATTGCCTCTATATAAATCCTAAAATACCATGTGCATATGTGGTTGCCCCATCTCAAAAAAGACATATTAGAATTGGAAAAGGTTCAGAAAAGGGCAACAAAAATGATTAGAGGTATGGAACAGATTCCATATGAGGAGAGATTAATAAGACTGGGACTATTCAGCTTGGAAAAGAGACGACTAAGGTATGGGATATGACAGAGATCTATAAAATCATGAGGTGTGGAGAAAGTGAATAAGGAAGTGTTATTTATTCCTTCTCATAACACAAGAACTACGGGTCACCAAATGAAATTAATAGGTAGCAGGTTTAAAACAAACAAAAGGAAGTACTTCTTCATACAATGCACAGCCAACCTGTGGAGCTCCTTGCCAGAGGATGTTGTGAAGGCCAAGACTATAACCGGGTTCAAAAAAGAACTAGATAAGTTCGTGGAGGATAGGTCCATCAATGGCTATTAGCCAGGATGGGCAGGGATGCTGTCCCTAGTCTCTGATTGCCAGAAGATGGGAATGGGCGATGAGATAGATCACTTGTTGATTACCTCTTCTGTTCATTCCCTCTGGGGCACCTGGCATAGGCCACTATTGGAAGATAGGATACTGAGCTAGATGGACCTTCAGTTTGACCCAGTATGGTCATTCTTATGTTCTTATTTTGTTCCCAGTGAACTCAGTGAGGCTACTCATGTGAGTAAAAATTAGTCACATACATAAGTGTCATACAGGATCTAGGCTTTAGATTTTATTTTCCTTAGAGCAATATTTAGCTACCATCAAGCATGTACATTTTAATAATTAATATTCTTAGGGGCAAATGTAACCGACAACAAGCGAGGTAAGAAATTAATGGAGCACTAAGGAAAACAATGAATGATCTTTTCCCTATAAATAAACGACACTACAAATTACCTTTCAAAAATAAAATTACAAAAACACAGACTGAAAAGGATGACATTATCAATCCATACATTGTTCACATGAAATAATCTACAACTATTATACATAGTACATGGCCATTCTCCATTAAATATGATTAATTTTGCTTGTACCTTTATAATGCCATAATCGAATGAATTTATTTTTATGAGCTGAACTAACAGGATATGGTTGTCAGATGCAAGAAGTGAGGTTCTTACCCACGAAAGCTTATGCTCCCAATACTTCTGTTAGTCTTAAAGGTGCCACAGGACCCTCTGTTGCTTTTTACAGATTCAGACTAACATGGCTACCCCTCCGATACTTAAGGTGTGTTGTGACCTGTCTGTGCATGTACTGGAACTGTTGAGCTACCACAGCCAGATTCAAATGAGTATAGGGATATTCATTAGAGAGGGAATGAAAATCCAATATTGAGGACAAAAGCAGGGAACTTTTCATGAAATTAAATAGAGCAATTAAGGGACAAAGAAGGATGTATGGAACATTGATGCTGAAAAGTAAATGGCAAATACTGGGCTATCTTCCATATTTTTCAAAACTCATTGAAATTTCTTGAATTTCTATATAAAAAGTCATCAATTTCAATTTTAAAACATGAAAAATATTTTAACTAAATGTTTTGAGTATTTTAAGCTTTTTCAAAGTCATTCTCAGATCCAGTCTGACAAGGTAGACACAACAGCTTGGAAAGAGTTAACAGTTCTCTGCTTATCACATGGTTGGACATGGTATATAAGGAAGAGGAACATAAAGGTTTAGTCTTCATCCACATATAATGTATGATTTGGGCTTGAAAAATATGTATATAGATACAATATTTTATTTGGACTGCACTGTATGTGTCTATTTTAGATTTGACCCTTGGATCAGGAACTACATCTTATGTATTTTGAATTACACTGAAAACACAGTGGACATTCATTCATTATTGACATACTAACTTAGAAAAGCAAGATAGGAAACTAAAGTAATTGATCTGAAGCATCTGTTATCACGAATCTGATTCTACAAGAGGAAAATAACTGAAAACTTTTAGAAACCTTGAAACACCATTGAAAATAACATTTCTACAGATCAAATGTTGTAATTTCAAGGTCCAATATCTTGGAACTTGCTAAGGCTATAATAAGTGCAGTATTCCACTGGGAAGAAAATATTAATGCCTACTACTTCAATGGGATACAGGACTGTTTTTTAAACCTGGTGGTTCACATGTTACTGAACCTTAAACCTATCAAGAGTATGTCCCAATCTGTACCTTTAATTTAGAAAGTGTAATTTAGAAAAGGTCTAGGATATTTCACATTTGGAAGAGGAAAGGAAATTTCTATGGTATATTGGTTTTTTTTAAATAAATACACATACTCCGTCTCACTCTCATTCTCACCCTGACTCTCTCATCAACCAACCAACCAACTAAAAGGCATATGTCTTACTGCTTGCTTAGGGAGTTGGAGTGTTTCAGTAATAGTCTTACCAGAGATGGATTAATACTTGACTAGAGTAGGATAAAAAGTGTATTTTAAAAATACATCACCTTCTTATTCTGTAGGCCTGATAAGTTGGATTTTAACAACTTTTAGCAGGGGGAGGTGAACCCTGGTGGGGAGCTTGGGGTTTTCCTCTCCCTGCTAGTGTGTTAAAATTCAACTTGCCCTGTCTATTGTAGGGGTTTAAAACATGCTAGTTTTAGCCAATGCATTTTAAATAAGCACCTTTATTTTAGTCTAGACATACAGAGTCAAAAAAGTGAGAGGGTCAAAAGTGAAAGATAAATGCCATTTATTGCATGGTTCTGAAATTTGTTTCTACATGTTTTGGTGGTGATACACATGTATGAGAATGTGACTGCGTGTCTGTATATTCCTCATATAAAACACACACTCATGCACTCATCCTTTTAAAGAATTATTCAAATTGCTTACATAAAAGAAATAGCAAAAATAACTTAAAACATGACCCTGAAAAACATAATATTTTGTCTATTATTCAGGATTTTTTTACTGCAGATAAATCTACTGTCAACCATTACTGCCTATACTTTGTGATATAACTAATTCATTAATTAACAGGTGATTTCACTTGTCCCCTCATACAAATTAATCATCTACCCTCATTTCAGAATGAATAACCGCATCTAGCTAAAAATAATGCATTTTGTTCTTGTCATGTCATTAATTTTATTAGTTATTTAAAAGTTATGCTGCATATTTCAGGAAATTTGACATTTTAACAGTGAATACCATACCACTGCTCAGTCTGTATAGAAATATTAATTTACTGAGAGATGTTAATCACAGAGTTGAAATTTTGTAATTGTGCCACTATATGTGTAGGAATTTACTATTACATTAATAGGTTAAAAATATCACTTTCTTCAGTTTATTTTAATATTATAGTCAGCAACAGATAAGAACTAGGCCTCTGGATCTGATTCCCCTAAACCATGAGCAAATTTGGATCCATGTTTTGAGGCTCAAACCCATCTCCAATTGTAAAAAATATTTAACAGTTTAAATAGAAACTAGTGGGAAAAATACCCTAGTTTGGGTACAACACCTGCAGGGTGCTACAGGGGTAATGTTGCAGAAGACTCAAGCCCTGATTCAGCAAAGAACTTAAACACATGCTTAATTTTAAGCATGTATTTATGTTCATCCCTATTCAGCAAGGCACTTACTTAAACAACTGCTTAAGCATTTTACTGAATTGGAACCTAAGTGATAATCTTTCCAAAGATCAATACTAAAACAGTGTGTCCAGTGTAATGTTAGAGGTTGCTGTGCTATTGAAGGTGTTCTCTCTCAAATCCAAAATGCTTTTTCTGTTAGGATTTTCAAATGACTTGTGCTGTTTTATCTTTACGTACTGGTGGCCTGTCTGTCCACTTAGAATCATAGACTTTAAAGTCAGAAGGGACTATTATGATCATCTAGTCTGACCTCCTGCACAACGCAGGCTACAGAATCCCACCCACCCACTCCTGTAATAAACCCATGTCTGAGCTGTTGAAGTCCTCAAATCATGGTTTAAAGACTTCAAGGTGCAGAGAATCCTCCAGCAAGTGACCCTTGCCCTATGCTGCAGAGGAAGACAAAAAACAAAAAAACAAAAACCAGGGCCTCTGCCAATCTGCCCAAAAATCATAAGAAACAGAATATCAGAAATTCAGTGTTAGGTCTTTCTGAAGTTTTCTACACACACAACACTTTTGCGTTGTGGGTTCAGCGACAGCTGCCATTAACCCCTTCATTCATGAATTGAAATGTACAAATAATACAAATAGGGGAGGGGGAGGAGTGTTAGTGAATTAAATGGAAATATTCCATTCAATTTAATGGGAGCAAAATCTGGTCCTTCAGTGAGAAGGTAGATATACAATTATTCTCAAGTTAAAAACCTCTATGAATCATATGCATTTGGTATCAGTAATTCCCTGAAGTCATTGCTCCTTCATCCCAAAGGAGAAACTTTTCTGAGCCACTGCACCTCAGCCTTTTCACATGGTTTAATTCTCCTAATGGTTGTTCCAGAGGTTTTGAGGTCATTTCAACATCTACTTCTGCACTTTTACTGTAAGAGAGAAGCAATTTATCTACAGAGGCCTCAAAACCAGTAAGCAGTTCTTGACACATTATTAGCCTTTTTTTTTTTTTTGCCTTTTTTTTCCCCAAACACTTCATCAGTGAGAAGGTGTATGAACTATGAAAAAAGTAATCAATTGACCTAGGTGACTTTTCTGTTTGGTAATGCATCTTACATTACCTGAGGGGCATTATATTCATGCTAGGTGTAAATGGATTGCCACTTCTTAAAGGATGACAAGAGAAAAATAGGGTTGTCTATGCAGTGGCTCCTGGTGGGCCTGCATGACAAATGAGCAGTACAGACATACGCAGGGAACTAGATGAATAAACTCAGCTAGAGAGAACCATCTTTTCTCCACTCCCTTTCCCCCTCTGCAACATTCTAGATTACAGAAATGTTCATGTATCTTGCTGTTGCATGGAATTGTGCCATTGAAGAATACAGTATTTTACTGACCTTTTAAAAATCCTATTGTTTCCCATTTTTCTAAATAGTAAGTATTTTGTCGGGCTTAAAGGGGGTGTGTTTTCCTCACTGGTATCAAAATAAATTATACAGATTCAAGATACTTTTTTTCTAGTCTGTCTTGCTTACTGTGACCCTAAGAACCCCTCAAAATAACTGGCAAAGGGTCTGTAACAGCATCTGCTTTCAGGCCTGACAAACTCACTACACCTAGCATACTGATTGTATAGTATTTATATATAAAGAATGTTGTGTGACGTTTCAAATGAAAGCTCATATCATGCTGGTAGTCATAAGCACTGAGAGATATATGTACAGTCAGTGTCTGAGGAGTTATGTGTTTACCTACCAAAAATATGTTCAAACTGTGTAAACAGGCAGAGTTGACAAACGGGGTTTTTCCAGGCAGGCGATATATGTATATCTCTCTGTCATGAGTAAATTAAACATGGTAAAGCCAACACAGTGGAAGCCCTATTTGCATGTGAAGTCAAAGGGAAAAACAGGTTAATTGTGGGAGGAGGGGATGTGAAATCAACATGAGGGGCACACCAGAGAACAAGCGACAGGGAAGAAGAGTCTTATCTGGCGGGGAGGGGGAGGAGCACTTCAAAAGGGGCATTTTAAAGACTTATTAGACTAGAAGGGGAAGGAAAAAAAGATACCTTTCCTATCCATTTACTGAGAAGCCCCTGGTAGTGCCTGTGGATATTCATGAAAACTTGGATCCTGGTTATGACTGAAAACCAGCAGCTGCGTCAAACACTGAATCCTTGGGAGAAAAACTACTTTATTAAAGAGAAAAGGTAACCATTAATAAGTGTAGAGCTAGCACTGTGTTTTGTTTTGTTTTATTTGTAACCTGTTGTTCCTATTATCCTTGCTCACTATCTCTTAAATCCTTGCTCTTTGCCAATAAACTTATTAGTGTTCACTATAAATAAGTCACAGTGCTATGTTGTTATAAAGGATCTGATCCTGAATTGTTCCAGTCAAGCTGTGTGTCAAGCTGCAAGCTGTGTGTCCACAGAAAGATTTTATTCTTTTACCTAGAGGCTGTTTTTAAATTTCCCCATCTCAGCATCTCATTGTTTATAGTTCTGGTTATCCAGCTAATTTTTAACTTTCAACTATAACACCAAAACCTAAATGTTCTGAGTCATCTTTCAGCATTCTTTTAAGTGACCAGCTCTCCTATCCATAGAGAAGGTTTGACCATATGTAGCATTTCAGCAGTTTAGTGTGGATGTGCAGTTTTAATTTTGACAGCTCAGAAGTCTTTGGAAGTTGTTGAATACATTTTTGAAAGCTGTATCCTTCTCTTCATTTCTTAGTCACATCTTCCATCTGATACTATTAGACAGCTTAGGTAGGGAAAACTGTTGAGTTGTTCCACCACTTGACCATTGAGGTATAGGTGTTGCCTACCTTCTGTGTTACTGTGTTTACGTATTATAGGGATCACTTTGCCTTGGCATACGCACTTGTCCACACTTTAGTCCATACCAGGTTTTTTTTGGAGGTTGTCCTGTTAAGAAAAAAGAGAACTATTGTGAGTTCAAAGAACTATTAGAGTTCAGTGACCCTGTTACACAAAGTTCCAGACCTACCTCTTCAGTTGTCATCTATTTGTTGCCTAATTGCCTTTAATGTCTAAACTGTGAATCAATGGAAAGATCTCTGGAATGGTTTCCATATTCAAAACCTCTGCTGGCAGGCCCATAACAAATAATCCTCTCTGATTTGATAAATGCATTTCATTACTCCATTCTCCATAACAATATAATAATAATAGACACTTATATAATCTCGTCTATCTGAGGATCTCCTATTTCTGCTTAAACATTAAAAACCAGATTCTGCTACCCTCATCCACACTGAGTAGTAGCTGACTCCTTAGTCCAGTTGAAATCAGTCATCCCTTGAGGAGCAAGATAGTATTCAAGGGCATAACCTGGCCCAAACTGTGATTAGTAGCACTAACAAACATTATAACCCCCATTTTCTGGCTACAGAGAGAGAGGAACAGATGTTATGTGACTTGTTCAAAAAGAAAGTCTATGTCAGAGCTGGAATTGGATCCCAGGTCTCTTGAATTCTCTTTCTGTGCTATAACTACTAGACCAAGCTACAGTAAGGGGAAGGGGGTTAATTTGAGGGCCAGAGATAAACCAGAGTTCTACATATTTTGAATCAAATAAAAATATTGGGTGATATCTTGAGTCCGTTGCAGACAATGAGGCTAGAATTTCACCTATTAATCATTATGTTAGAGGGACAGGTGATACCTACTGATAACATTTCAGAAATAAATGCAGAAGTGATGTGTGTGAGATGCTTGGTACAGAAGATTAATGCTTGATAGTGTATTTCCTGTGGCACTCTGTTGTCAGCTTCATCTCATGTTTTATTATTTCACGAAATGCGATTTATAGCCAAGAAATCCCAGGCAGCACCTGCTCATCAATCTGACACATGAATGTTTGATATAAAACAAAATGTAACAAGAACAAAGTAGGATTAGAATATCTGTTCATATTTAGTATTAATTATATTTTACACTGAAATATTTAGCTCATCAACTGACAGGAGATGACAGAAAGAGAGGAATGTTTCCAAAAGGTTAGAATGTAACTTTTAATGAAGAGAGCAGCAAATGTAAAATGTAGGCAGGTCTCTCTTTAAATGTCACCACAACAAAACAGTTTTCAGAGGTTTTACAGAGATTCATTTAATCTCCCTTATATAGCTTTGCAGTTCTAGATGTTTGCTAGTACACCTCGTAACAGCACCACATGCTTCCTGTAAATGCACAACCAATTTCTGAGCTGCAGCTTTTGTATATGCTCAGGAAAATTCTGCAGTACATTTGTTCATATTTATAAATAATGCATTTTATTTTTATGGTGCTAATCTACCCTAGAATGCTTAACGTGCCTTCCAAGAGCAAAAAGAGGGCGTGCTCCTGCTCCTATTCCTATTGATTTTAATGAGAGTAGCAGGCCCACCAATGTGGGGGAGGGGAAAGGGGGCAATTGCCCAGGTGGGCCGCAGGGCTCCTAGGCACACGCAAGGTGGTACTGGTGGTGGCGATCCCTTTCTAGAGGGCCCATTGACTATTCTGCCCTGGAACCTGGAATTGCTGTCGGCGGGCCTGGGGAGCAGGATGGTGCCCATAACAGGCCAGATTATGGCATAGATCGGGGTGGGCAAACTATGGTCCATGGGCCAGAGCTGGCCTATCAGTGCTTTGGATCCGGCCCACGGGATTGCCACCCCCGTGGCGCCATGGGCCCCGTGCCACTCCGGGAAGCGGCTGGCACCACGTCCCTGCTGCCCCTCGAGGGGGGGCAGGGGCAGAGGGCTCCGCATGCTGCTCTCGCCTGCAGGCACCACTCCCCACAGCTCCCATTGGCCAGGAACGGGGAACTATGGCCAATGGGAGCTTCAGGGGAGGTACCCACAGGAGTAACTAATGAAGGGGTAAAAAGCAACAGAGGGTCCTGTGGCACCTTTGAGACTAACAGAAGTATTGGGAGCATAAGCTTTCGTGGGTAAGAACCTCACTTCTTCAGATGCAAGGCTTGCATCTGAAGAAGTGAGGTTCTTACCCACGAACGCTTATGCTCCAAATACTTCTGTTAGTCTCAAAGGTGCCACAGGACCCTCTGTTGCGTTTTACAGATTAAGACTGACAC